>NC_084559.2:22273145-22573145 GCF_033978685.3 Nerophis lumbriciformis
AGCAGGTTTTATCCCTTGCCTCGAGAGATCTGGCTTATTATTATTAAGGTGTCTCCATGGGCTGTAGGAGGCATATTTAGAGCCAAAATATTTGAGAAATCGGACTAATTTAGTGCATTGAGACGTACATAATGAATGTTTGCTGGTGGTCAGAGAGGTTTGTGGGTGCAAATTGGCAGTCACGTTTCCGTCCGTCCACCCCATGTGGAGTGAATGAATTATGGTTCATCAGTGTCACACGCTTTGATTCACTAGAAACAAAAGCGCTGTATAAATTGAATCTATTAATATTAATATCATTGTCGTGGACTATTGTGGAGAAAAATGGTGACATTTGCACGGGCTGCTTCCTCTGTCACACTTGGATGAATCCAGTTTGTGGCATCTGTCAAACATATTGAGGCTCGTGTGCTGCGTACGGCTTTATTGTTCTTCCTGCATTTATTTGAAAAAGTGTTTGTCAGCCTCTGCACTCCCACTGCTTGAAAGTTAAAATGTCTTGTCATCATCTGTTTCAACTTTGGCTCGTTTTTTTCCTGAGCGCATGAGCTGAATAACATGTTCATCTTCCGGCATGACTGAGTGAGACATGTGTCAGCACACTGACAGCACAGCCGAACCCATTAATCCCGTTAGTTTCTATTTTTAACTCCTAATTACAGCGCAGTCAAACCAATAAGACCACTTGTTATTGAAGCGCCGACTTGTTTTCTCTCCATTTGTAGGCTTGCTGCTTATCTCCACTGTGCAGAGGGTGCTCTGTTGGTCTGTATGAAGTGTCCGCATTCATGCACTGCAAAAAGTCAGTGTTCAAAAACAAAAAATAAAAAAATAAAAATTTGGGGCATTTTATTTGAACTAAGCAAAATTATCTGCAAATAGAACAAGAAAATTTGGCTTGTCAAGACTTTCCAAAACAAGTAAAATTAAAGCTGCAAGCAGCGATGGACGGGACCGACTTTGACGGCACATAAAATCCAAACCGGAGCAATAATTAAAAATCTTTGGTCAACTTTTAATCAGAAGGGTTCAATCTCTCTCTTGTGCTAGTTTGAAGCCGACACGACAAACGCACTCTGAGGAGATAATGTTTGAAAAAAGGTGACCGGTTTTTACAAAACGTTTGTTTTGAAGGGGGAATTGCAAACTTCCTGTTGGTTTTTGATGGGGGTTATTAATGAATGAAATGTAATAATAAAACCTTACAATTACAATAGGGTCCTCTGTCCCAAAAGGACATTGCGGTCCCTAATTAGCTAACCTCAATGAACCCAAAAATACCTTTAAAATAAGTATATTCGCACTAATAACAACTGCACTACTATAGGAGTACATATTTTCTATTGTTTCATTGAAAATAAAACAGCAAAGTCCATTTGGCTGTTATCTGTTTTAATATGAGACACAATAGTGTCAAAGTCATGATTTTTTATTTTTTTTTACATGCTTGAAATAAGAAATGATTACTTTAAAAAAGTAGTTTTGTACTTGTGAGTGTTGGTGACGCAGCTTTGCAACAGTTGATATTTTAGTTTCAAGCATGTTTTACTCAATATACGATGAGTCGGGTGTGTCTCGACCTCCGCGGCGGAGGGTCCACCGAACCCCTGAGGCCGACTCACCAAACCCCTAGGGTTCGATCGAACCCAGGTTAAGAACCACTGTTCTAACTGATCTTTTTTGTAACACGGTTAATGAATGAAATGTACTTTTGTGGTTATTTCCCCATATTTCTACACGGTAACTCAGATATGGTAACACTAGCGGGCAGTAGAGAATATTAAGGGATTTTTGGTCAAGAACATGTTTTGCCTTATTTATTATTGAAATATTTCTTGCCACTTTATGTTGTACATTTTTTATACGAGATTCCCAGTTCATTGTATCATCTATTATTACTCTCAAAAATGTGGTTCCTTTCACTCTGTCAATATCTACTCCGGCTATTTGTTTTTGTGTTTGACTTTCTCTTCTACTGTTACAAAAAATTGCATTATTTTAAATGTACTGAGATTAAAAGCTAGTCTGATTTTGTCAAACGATCTCTTTAATTTTGTATGTTATTATTTGTTGAATGTTGAATTATGTTGAAATTTACTTCAGGTGTCTGGCTGGATGATGAAGGGCTCTACATCTGTGAGGCCAAGAACCAGTTCGGAAGCATCACAACCGAGGCCAGAGTTAGTGTCACTGGATTAGGTAGGCTTGATCAAGACATGCTATTCCCTCTGATATTGACGCTTCTCGGTACCTAATGTGTATTCCTCCATTATTTGCAGAGCCCCCTCTCTTAGCTCAAGGTGCCCCTATCATCACTACTGCCATTGGTCAGTCTTTGAGTATCCCTTGTATGCTCTTGGATGGGATACCTCTCCCAGAAAGACACTGGTCAAAAAATGGAAAACCTGTAAGTCTGGCTAAAGTCTCTTCATACAAACTCCGTTTCCATATGAGTTGGTAAATGTGTTAGATGTAAATATAAACGAAATACAATGATTTGCAAATCATTTTCAACCCATATTCAGTTGAATATGCTACAAAGACAACATATTTGATGTTCAAACTGATAAACATTTTTTTTTTGTTGCAAATAATCATTAACTTTAGAATTTGATGCCAGCAACACGTGACAAAGAAGTTGGGTAAGGTGGCAATAAATACTGATAAAGTTGAGGAATGCTCATCAAACACTTATTTAGAACATCCCACAGGTGAACAGGCAAATTGGGAACAGGTGGGTGCCATGATTGGGTATAAAAGTAGATTCCATGAAATGCTCAGTCATTCACAAACAAGGATGGGGCGAGGGTCACAACTTTGTCGACAAATGCGTGAGCAAATTGTTGAACAAATTAAGAAAAGCCTTTCTCAACCAGCTATTGCAAGGAATTTAGGGATTTCACCATCTACGGTCCGTAATATCATCAAAGGGTTCAGAGAATCTGGAGAAATCACTGCACGTAAGCAGCTAAGCCCGTGACCTTCGATCCCTCAGGCTGTACTGCATCAACAAGCGACATCAGTGTGTAAAGGATGTCACCACATGGGCTCAGGAACACTTCAGAAACCCACTGTCAGTAACTACAGTTGGTCGCTACATCTGTAAGGGCAAGTTAAAACTCTCCTATGCAAGGCAAAAAACGTTTATCAACAACACCCAGAAACGCCGTCGGCTTCGCTGGGCCTGAGCTCATCTAAGATGGACTGATACAAAGTGGAAAAGTGTTCTGTGGTCTGACGAGTCCACATTTCAAATTGTTTTTGGAAACTGTGGACGTCGTGTCCTCCGGACTAAAGAGGAAAAGAACCATCTGGATTGTTATAGGCACAAAGTGGAAAAGCCAGCATCTGTTATGGTATGGGGGTGTATTAGTGCCCAAGACATGGGTAACTTACACATCTGTGAAGGCGCCATTAATGCTGAAAGGTACATACAGGTTTTGGAGCAACATATGTTGCCATCCAAGCAACGTTACCATGGACGCCCCTGCTTATTTCAGCAAGACAATGCCAAGCCACGTGTTACATCAACGTGTAGTAGTAAAAGAGAACGGGGGGTCCTAGACTGGCCTGCCTGTAGTCCAGACATGTCTCCCATTGAAAATGTGTGGCGCATTATGAACCCTAAAATACCACAACGGAGACCCCCGGACTGTTGAACAACTTAAGCTATACATCAAGCAAGAATGGGAAAGAATTCCACCTGAGAAGCTTAAAAAATGTGTCTCCTCAGTTCCCAAACGTTTACTGAGTGTTGTTAAAAGGATAGGCCATGTAACACAGTGGTGAATATGCCCTTTCCCAACTACTTTGGCACGTGTTGCAGCCATGAAATTCTAAGTTAATTAAAGTTTATGAGTTTGAACATCAAATATCTTGTCTTTGTAGCATATTCAACTGAATATGGGTTGAAAAGGATTTGCAAATCATTGTATTCCGTTTATATTTACATCTAACACAATTTCCCAACTCATGTGAAAACAGGGTTTGTAGTTGAATGTGTTTTTCTGTGACTGTGAACTTCTTCTCTCTGCAAAGGTTCCGCTGAATGGGAAAATGTTTGTGAGGAGTGATGGAAGTTTGCACATTGAGAGACCCGTCCCAGAGGATGCTGGGACATATGTGTGCACGGCGGTGAATGTAGTGGGCTCCATGAACATCACAGCGAGCCTTGAGGTGCATGGTAAGTCGTCCTCGTTTTTCTGAAGTCAATGTCAGTGAAATGACCACCTGCTGCCAGTGGTGAGAGACTTCCATTCGGCTCATGAAAGCGTAATGACAGACAAGCCAGATTATGGTTCATCATCAGTTTGTAATGAAGAAATGCCTGGAGTGCCGAAACAGTCAGCCTTCTAAGGCCAGCGATAATTCTGTGGGCCTGACAAATAGTCAGCTGTGCTTTGTGTCCTTCTTCTTTCACAGTGCCGCCCGAGATCAACGCCGGGCCCTACCGCTACATAGCCAATGAAGGTGTAGCCATCACATTATCATGCGAGACAAGCGGCGTTCCCAAGCCAACTGTGGCCTGGTCCAAGGTAGGCCGTAGTCTCATAATAATGCGTATTACGGCCTGCAAAATACTCCGACATTATGGAGAGAAGTTAACATTTTTATTCATTTCATTTTAATCAATCTTAATGGATGGGTGTATAATTATTATGAAGGAAGCCCAGAAAATACCCTCACAAATTTAACACATTTGTTACAAAAGTAAATGAATAGTCAAATCTGTTGAAATATATACAACATAAAATATAGATATGGAAATGGTTTCCCTTATTTAAAGGGGAACATTATCACAATATCAGAAGGGTTAAAACCATTAAAAATCAGTTCACAGTGGCTTATTTTATTTTTCGAAGTTTTTTTCAAAATTTTACCCATCACGCAATATCCCTAAAAAAAGCTTCAAAGTGCCTGATTTTAACCATCTTTATATACACCCGTCCATTTTCCTGTGACGTCACACAGTGATGCCAATACAAACAAACATGGCGGATAGAACAGCAAGGTATAGCGACATTAGCTCGGATTCAGACTCGGATTTCAGCGGCTTAAGCGATTCAACAGATTACGCATGTATTGAAACGGATGGTTGTAGTGTGGAGGCAAGTAGCGAAAACGAAATTGATGAAGAAACTGAAGCTATTGAGCCATATCGGTTTGAACCGTATGCAAGCGAAACCGACGAAAACGACACGACAGCCAGCGACACGGGAGAAAGCGAGGACGAATTCGGCGATCGCCTTCTAACCAACGATTGGTATGTGTTTGTTTGGCATTAAAGGAAACTAACAACTATGAACTAGGTTTACAGCATATGAAATACATTTGGCAACAACATGCACTTTGAGAGTGCAGACAGCCCATTTCAGGCGCGCTAAGAACATATATTTTTCCACGATTTCAGCACTCAGGTTAACCATACCTAAATAGACACAAAATTCTGCATAACACAAGACTACCCGAATGTACTCGAATGATTGAAAAAAATAAATGTTTTTAAGCTAAATTATTGGTAAACACAGTTTATGTATAATAATTTACGTAAAACCGCGAGTAATGAATAAAGTTTTCATCAATTAATATATTCTGTAGACATACCCTCATCCACTCTCTTTTCCTGAAAGCTGATCTGTCCAGTTTTGGAGTTGATGGCAGCATCTGCTTTGAGTGTCGCAGGATATCCACACATTCTTGCCATCTCTGTCGTAGCATAGCTTTCGTTCGTAAAGTGTGCGGAACAAACGACTGACCATTTCGTCGGCTTTCCCCACAGCCTCGTATTTTGAACAAATTTCGTCCAATTTCTTGCCACTTTCCCATCTTTGGGCCACTGGTGCAACTTGAATCCGTCCCTGTTCGTGTTGTTACACCCTCCGACAACACACCGACGAAAGTGAGAAAATGGCAGATTACTTCCCGATGTGACGTCACGTTGTATAATAGAAAGGCGTTTAATTCGCCAAAATTCACCCATTTAGAGTTCGGAAATCGGTTAAAAAAAGATATGGTCTTTTTCATGCAACATCAAGGTATATATTGACGCTTACATAGGTCTGGTGATAATGTTCCCCTTTAATACACGTCTATACACTTTTAGTTGCACAAAACATATCATCCATCTTTCCATCCATCTATCTTTCTTGGTGTCCACCCTGAGATCGGTAGGTCGTGAGTTCAAACCCCGGCCGAGTCATACCAAAGACTATAAAAATGGGACCCATTACCTCCCTGCTTGACACTCAGCATCAAGGGTTAGAATTGGGGGTTAAATCACTAAAATGATTCCCGAGTGTGTCCACCGCTGCTGCTCACTGCTCCAAAGCATTCACACACATGGTTTTCTACACCAAAATACATCTATTTATTAAACTTCTTCAACTTCTTCTTCTTCTTCTTCTTATCCAGATTTTGGCGCGCTCTACCCTCCACATTTTTCACCCAATACAAACTGTTCCAACTTCAAACTGTTCAGCCTATTCGGGAATCGCGGGTTTTCCCTTGACAAACTCCAAAAATTCCCAGATTTTCCAGAATTCCAGGTTTTCTGGGACATTTTTCCCATTCAAATTGAATGGGCCATATTTAAAACGTCCACCATTTCCACAATTTGCAACCAATTCAAACCATTTCACCTTCAACACATTCAAAATACACTTTTTCCAAGTAAAAAAAAATTCCAGGATTTTCCAGAATTCTTGTTTTTCCAAGGCCCTAGTTCCACCCTTTTTTCTGGCGACTACTCCTCCCACATTTTTCAACCCACTTCAACCGTTCTACCGTCAAAAATTCCTCTTATTTAGGACAAAAAAAACAAGTTGTTTTTTGAACTGGAAAAATTCTAGGGTTTCCCAAAATTCCAGGAATTCTGTAATACCGTTTCTCGATTCAACATGTTACTACTTCAACATTTCTCGACCGATTTGAAAAATTTCAACACCAATCATTTCAACTCATTCAGACTATTGAAGTTTTTTTTTGACTATTTTCAAAAAAATTCCCCCTTTCACCGAAATTCCCAAATTTTTGGGAAATTCCAACTAAAATCAATGGGGCATTCTTCAAAGTTCCACAATTCCCACATTTTCCATCCGATTCAAACCGTTCCAACTCCAAAATATTCAGCCTGTTCAAAATGGTGTGCTCCCCTTCAACAATTTTTAAAAATTCACGGATTTCCAAGAATTCCCAGTTTTCAGGGACATTTTCCCCATTCAAACTGAATTGTCCATTTTTTAAACTTCCACAATTCGCACATTTTTCAACTTATTCAAACCATTCAAACATCTACACATTCCACTCATCCAACATACACGTTCCCAAGTCCCAAACCAAATTCCGTTTTTCCTGGAAATTCAAACTCTTCAACATTCAAATCATTCCAACATTCAAACTATTCTTACAGTCATACTACAGTCTGTCAGCATTTCAGTACAACTTCAGCATTGGAGTATTCACACGCAATTCCTTCAGGACTTTCCTTATCTAGTTAATGAATATGATTAAAACCAAGAGTAATATTACTATGTCAGTGTTAACATTTGAGTGGTCCCCGGTGCCCTCTGTTGTAGAAAAGTTGGGCCCTGAGGTCAAAAAGCTTAAGATCCCCTGATTTAAGTGAATATCCCTGCTATATATTATCTACTATAATAATGTTAGTGCAGTGGTTCTTAACCTTGTTGGAGGTACTGAACCCCACCAGTTTCATATGCGCATTAACCGAACCCTTCTTTAGTGAAAAATAAAATGTTTTTTTTTTCAAATTCAAGACAAAGTTATATGTTATTGGTAACACTTTAGTATGGGGAACATATTCTAAGTAACAAAGACTTAATTTAGAGTTTTTTGGACACTAGGGGAACATATTTTAAGTAACAAAGACTTAATTTAGAGTTATTAGGTTAGGATTAGGGTTAGGGTCAGGGTTAGAGGGTTAGGCTTATAATAAGGCCATGCAGAATAAGGCATTAATAAGTACTTAATAATGACTAGTTAAAGGGGAACATTATCACAATTTTAGAAGGGTTTTAGTGGCTTATTTTATTTTTCAAAGTTTTTTTCAAAATTTTACTCATCACGCAATATCCCCAAAAAAAGCTTCAAAGTGCCTGATTTTAACCATCGTTATATACACCCGTCCATTTTCCTGTGACGTCACACAGTGATGCCAATACAAACAAACATGGCGGTTAGAACAGCAAGGTATAGCGACATTAGCTCGGATTCAGACTCGGATTTCAGTGGCTTAAGCGATTCAACAGATTACGTATGTATTGAAACGGATGGTTGTAGTGTTGAGGCAGGTAGCGAAAACGAAATTGAAGAAGAAACTGAAGCTATTGAGCCATATCGGTTTGAACCGTATGCAAGCGAAACCGACTAAAACGACACGACAGCCAGCGACACGGGAGAAAGCGAGGACGAATTTGGCTATCGCCTTCTAACCAACGATTGGTATGTGTTTGTTTGGCATTAAAGGAAACTAACAACTATGAACTAGGTTTACAGCATATGAAATACATTTGGCAACAACATGCACTTTGAGAGTGCAGACAGCCCAGTTTTCATCAATTAATATATTCTGTAGACATACCCTCATCCGCTCTCTTTTCCTGAAAGCTGATCTGTCCAGTCCAGTTGGAAATGCATCTGCTTTGAGTGTCGCAGGATATCCACACATTCTTGCCATCTCTGTCGTAGCATAGCTTTCGTCGGTAAAGTGTGCGGAACGAACATTCAATTTCTTGCCACTTTCGCATCTTTGGGCCACTGGTGCAACTTGAATCCGTCCCTGTTCGTGTTGTTACACCCTCCGACACACCGACGAGGCATGATGTCTCCAAGGTACGGAAAACAGTAGAAAAAACGGAAAATAACAGAGCTGATTTGACTAGGTGTTTGTAATGTGTTTGAGAAAATGGCGGATTGCTTCCCGATGTGACGTCATTGCTCCGAGAGCGAATAATAGAAAGGCGTTTAATTCGCCAAAATTCACCCATTTAGAGTTCGAAAATCGGTTAAAAAAATATATGGTCTTTTTTCTGCAACATCAAGGTATATATTGACGCTTACATAGGTCTGGTGACAATGTTCCCCTTTAAGAGCCAATA
This sequence comes from Nerophis lumbriciformis, assembly GCF_033978685.3. NCBI lineage: Eukaryota > Metazoa > Chordata > Actinopteri > Syngnathiformes > Syngnathidae > Nerophis > Nerophis lumbriciformis. The sequence goes on from NC_084559.2 coordinate 22,282,259, forward strand.
TGTTACTAATTTGCATGTTAATAAGCAACTAATCAATGGTGAATATGTTCCCCATACTAAAGTGTTACCATGTTTTTTTACTGGTGCACAAAATGAACCGTGCATGAACATCACCTCGTTCAAAGAAGAAAACCAACACGGTGCATAAACTCACAACAAATTACACACCTGCAAATCAGCCTGACTTCTGCTGTTGCCGTATCCGTAATACGCCGATAGGGAGAAGTTTTTATTTACACGATGAGTCGGGTGTGTTTTGACATCCGCCGAACCCCTGAGCCCGACTCACCGAACCCCTAGGGTTCGATCGAACCCAGGTTAAGAACCACTGTGTTAGTGGTCTTGAGATGACATACAATGGATTTAATCCTTGAAATGTATTGACATGAAATTATCAATTGCTAATGAATGAATATACAGTTACATATATGAAATATTTTACCAGTTATTATGCACAGTCCAGCATCCTCAGAAAGGTATTCTCGTCAAGTCTCGCCCTAATGAAGGCACATTTGTTTTTGTTTCTCTTGTACTCAGACATGCACCGTTTATGATTCCCCTTGCACCAATTATTACAGCTTGTTCAGCTCTGTTCTGTTTGCTTACCATTGCTATCATTTGCTTATATAGTGCTTTCTAATGTGTAAAGCATGAATGCTTTCCTGTACTTGTAAATGCCACTTACATGCTGGGGCTTTGAGCCAAATGTATATATTCCCTTTGCTTTTTCCCTAAACAATTTCAGCAGAGTACTGCACGCTCAAGTACCTTGCTTTTTTTCTTGCCAGATAAGCATGAATCTGTAAAAGCTATTTAATGTTCAAAGCAAGTGCAAATGCGGCAAGCTACATTCATGTGTGTTTCGTACTGGGGATAGAGAGTTGGTTAAAGGGGAGCCTTGTAATTATATTAGACATCAAAGGTTTGGCTGTAAACCTGAAGTGAATCTCAGTGTCCCTGCGCTCTCATGTGTGGACAGATACGGTACATTCTGCTTTAATGCCTGCTCTTGCTTCAGGGAAGACAACTTCTGCCTCGGGACAGTGCCTCGCTTCAGGCTGACCCGAACGGATACCTCCACATCCCCCACCCCACCACTGACGATGCAGGGATATACGTCTGCACCGCCTCCAGCTCTGTGGGTTACGCCAGTCGAGAAATCCAGCTGAGTGTTAACAGTACGGCAAACACATGTCTCACTAACAGCAGTTTCCATGAACGTTTACTCACAATTTTTTCCCCCCACTCTTCCCAGCCATGCCTGAGATAATGGGAGTGAGTGGCCATGACAAAACAGTAAAAATGGTAGCAGAAGTGGGAACTGAGGTAGTTCTGCCTTGTGAGGCCCAAGGGAGTCCGTCTCCACTCGTCACATGGAGCAGAAATGGGCATCCCATCCCTCCGGTCACAGCTGGGTAAGTGAAAGGCTCACTGCACTGCAAAAAGTCAGTGTTCAAAAACAATAAAAAAAATAAAAAAATGAGGGGTATTTTATTTGAACTAAGCAAAATTATCTGCCAATAGAACAAGAACATTTGGCTTGTCAAGACTTTCCAAAACAAGTAAAATTAGCTAATCTCAATGAACCCAAAAATACATTAAAATAAGTATATTCTCACTAATAAGTGCACTTTTCTTGGTAGAAAAAAACAAAACCTTTTTGCTCAATATGTTGAAATATATTCCTAAATTAAGTAAATGCTAGTGCCATTATCTTGACATAATGATATGCGCTCGGCATTACATTCCTTGAAACCATCAAACTTAATACAAAAAACGAATTTATTGTTCTTAATGGAAAGGCAAAAAGGCAACCGCTTGTTACTTTCGGGGTCTCCTAGCCGCTCAGGCAAATCATCTTGTCTAAAAATGCATTTTTCCATCGATAACATGACATCATCGCGCCAAGTGCGTGCTCTTTCAGTCAATTAGTGCGCATATACCGTATTTTTCGGAGTATAAGTCGCTCCGGAGTATAAGTCGCACCGGCCGAAAATGCATAATAAAGAAGGAAAAAAAACATATAAAAAAATATAAATCGCATTTTTTTGGGGTGTAGTATAAGTCGCATTTTTTGGACAAATTTATTTGATAAAACCCAACACCAAGAATAGACATTTGAAAGGCAATTTAAAATAAATAAAGAATAGTGAACAACAGGCTGAATAAGTGTACGTTATATGAGGCATAAATAACCAACTGAGAACGTGCCTGGTATGTTAACGTAACATATTATGGTAAGAGTCATTCAAATAACTATAACATATAGAACATGCTATACGTTTACCAAACAATCTGTCACTCCAAATCGCTAAATCCCATGAAATCGTATACGTCTATTATCTTACGTGAATGAGCTAAATAATATTATTTGATATTTGACGGTAATGTGTTAATAATTTCACACATAAGTTGCTCCCGAGTATAAGTCTCACCCCCGGCCAAACTATGAAAAAAACGACGACTTATAGTCCGAAAAATACGGTATATACAGCCCGGCCCCCGGCCAAAATATTTTTAATTGTAATTTTGAGGAATTTATCTGAATGTGCATGAACTATTTCTGTTCAAAATTGTTTGAAATGTTAAATGTTGAAATATTAACTGTCAGTTTACTGTACTGTGCCAACTGTACTACTATGTGAGTACGTATTTTCTATTGTTTCATTGAAAATAAAACAGCAAAGTCCATTTGGCTGTCATCCGTTTTAATTACGAGATGCAATTGTGTCAAAGTCATGATTTTTTTTTCATGCTTGAAATAAGAAATGATTACTTTAAAAAAGTAGTTTTATACTTGTGAGTGTTGATGACACAGCTTTGCAACAGTTGATATTCTAGTTTCAAGCATGTTTTACTCAATATAGGTCTTAAAATCTCAGCAACAAGCTGTAATATCTTACTGAGATCATTTAGGACCAAAACCCTTAAAACAAGTAAAAGACTCTAACATAAAATCTGCTTAGTGAGAAGAATTATCTTATCAGACAGAAAATAAGCAAATATCACCCTTATTTGAGATATTTCATCTTACTTAGATTTCAGTTTTTGCAGTGTGATGCGTCATGAAAGGCAAAGGTGCTCATCATACCTGAGCTTTGAGCTAATATTGACTCAGACCATACACAGGAGTCTGGCTGCCATTAACATTAACATTGACACTCATGTTCAGAGGATGCCCTTTGAAGCTTAGCTCAGCAGCAGTCCGCGGGGGAGCTGAGCTATGTGTGCAGCCTTGACTCGCTCGCTCAGGGGTGTCAAACTCAAATACAGAGTGGGCCAAAATTTTTAACTGAACAAAGCTGCGAACAAATTAACCTTTTAATAGGGACCCAAACAAGTTTTGCATTGAATATTGAACAAGCAAGGCTTATATAACTTTATAGTGACATGCAAAATCGAGTTTCAAATAATAATAATAATAATTAAAAAATATCAATGGCATATCAAATAAAACTTAAATAAAAATTGAATGCCTCTTTTCTATTTGCAGCCTTCTGAGGTAAATATCAAAATAAACTTTTTCCACAGGCTAATAATACATTTGAAAATAAAATAACAATAATGAATGAATCAAACATTCAAGCCTTGAAGTAGCAAGAGAAAGTGCATGAATAAAACGTTATTATTAATCAAATTTTAATAAAAAATGGAATGCCTCTTTTCTATTTGCAGCCTTCTGAGGTAAATATCAACATTAACTTGGGGGGCGTGGTTTGGGGGTAGCGGGGGTGTATATTGTAGCGTCCCGGAAGAGTTAGTGTTGCAAGGGGTTCTGGGTATTTGTTCTGTTGTGTTTATGTTGTGTTACGGTGCGGATGTTCTCCCGAAATGTGTTTGTCATTCTTGTTTGGTGTGGGTTCACAGTGTGGCGCATAATTGTAACAGTGTTAAAATTGTTTATACGGCCACCCTTAGTGTGACCAAGTATGCTTAGTATTCACTTGCGTGTGTGGAAGAGCCGCATTTATTAAGTGACTGGGCCGTCACGCTGTTTGTGTGGAGGAAAAGCGGACGTGACGACAGGCTGTAGAGGACGTTGAAGGCAATAATGTTGTCCGGGTGGAAATCGGGAGAAATTCGGGAGAATGGTTGCCCCGGGAGATTTTCGGGAGGGGCACTGAAATTCGGGAGTCCATCCATCCATCCATCTTCTTCCGCTTATCCGAGGTCAGGTCGCAGGGGCAGCAGCCTAAGCAGGGAAGCCCAGACTTTCCTCACCCCAGCCACTTTGCCCAGCTCCTCCCGGGGGATCCCGAGGCGTTCCCAGGCCAGCCGGGAGACATAGTCTTCCCAACGCGTCCTGGGTCTTCCCCGAGGCCTCCTACCGGTTGGACGTGCCCTAAACACCAACCTAGGGAGGAGTTCGGGTGGCATCCTGACCAGATGCCTGAACCACCTCATCTGGCTCCTCTCGATGTGGAGGAGCAGCGGCTTTACTTTGAGCTCCCCCCGGATGACAGAGCTTCTCACCCTATCTCTTAGGGAGAGACCCGCCACCCGGCGGAGGAAACTCATTTCGGCCGCTTTTACCCGTGATCTTGTCCTTTCGGTCATAACCCAAAGCTCATGACCATAGGTGAGGATGGGAACGTAGATCGACCGGTAAACTGAGAGCTTTGCCTTCCGGCTCAGCTCCTTCTTCACCACAACGGATCGATACAGCGTCCGCATTACTGAAGACGCCGCACCGATCCGCCTGTCGATCTCACGATCCACTCTTCCCCCACTCGTGAACAAGACTCCTAGGTACTTGAACTCCTCCACTTGGGACAGGGTCTCCCCCCCAACCCGGAGATGGCACTCCACCCTTTTCCGGTGGAGAACCATAGAAATTCGGGAGTCTCCTGGGAAAATCGGGAGGGTTGGCAAGTATGAGTATTATCTGTGAATGCGGTGTTACAGCGGCACCGCCGCTGTATAATACAGGCGGGCCAGATCTAATGTTAATTTGATATTGCCTCAAGGGCCAAATTGAATTACACGGCGGGCCAAATTTGGCCCGCGAGCCATAGTTTGACACCCATGCGCTAGCTGAAGTGAGGAGGAACATCTGTTGCTGCAACATCACTTTCATGTGTGGTCACACAGGCAAGGCCCACTTGGGACACAGGCGAGATAGATGGCAGACAGTCCGGCTAAATGAGGCAGATGGGAGGATGACACGGGGGTTGAACGATGGCGGATGTCTTGAGTATGGGGCCAGGAAAAGTAACTGACAAAAGAAAGAGATACAAGCCGTGTCTGCCTAATGCTGGGAATTCCCTGAGGTCCACCAGCAGTAAAACAACATGCTGACTCTCTCTCCAGTTCTGTCTGATGAGAATAACATATCTGTGTGAACAACCCCCACGTGGGTCCAAGCTCTGCGTATGTAGCCACTACACACACATGCAAGTTGGTTGGTGGGCCGTTCTCTCAGTCTGACGACAAACTGTGATTCCAGAGAGATGGGGACTGATTGTTGCGTGACATGACTTGGGAGGCCATGACACGGCCATTGTGGTTTAGTGTTCTGGAGACTTGACCCTTCTCTTACCAGTTGGTCTTAGTGTCGTATAGACTAGACTTAGACTTAGACTTCCTTTTTATTGTCATTCAAATTTGAACTTTACAGCACAGACAAGAATGAAATTTCGTTACATAAGCTCATGGTAGTGCAGGATAAAAAAGCAATAAGGTGCATATATAAATAAATATATATATAAATAATATATATAACCTGGAGGTTCTGCTTCGGAGGCTGCGGAACCTCTTTCCAGAGTCCAGCAGTGAAAACAGTCCTTGGTGGGGGTGGGAGGAGTCTTTGCAGATATTCTGAGCCCTGGTCAGGCAGCGGCTTTTTGCGATCTCCTGGATAGGAGGAAGAGGAGTCCTGATGATCTTTTCCGCCGTCCTCACCACTCTCTGCAGAGACTTCCAGTCTGAGGCATTGCAGGCTCCAGTCCAGACAGAGATGCTGTTGGTCAGCAGGCTCTCTATAGTGCCATCTGTAGAATGTGCTGAGAATGGGGGTAGGGAGCTGTGCTCTTTTCATCCGACGCAAAAAGTGCATGCGCTGCTGAGCTCTTTTTACAAGAGCTCCGGTGTGTAGGGACCAGGTTATATTGTCAGTTATCTGCACCCCCAGGAACTTGGTGCTGCTTACTATCACCACCGCTGTGCCGTTGATGTAAATGATATTGATAAATGGGTTATACTTGTATAGCGCTTTTCTACCTTCAAGGTACTCAAAGCGCTTTGACAGTATTTCCACATTCACCCATTCACACACACATTCACACACTGATGGCGGGAGCTGCCATGCAAGGTGCTAACCAGCAGCCATCAGGAGCAAGGGGTGAAGTGTCTTGCCCAAGGACACAACGGACGTGACTAGGATGGTAGAAGGGTGGGGATTGAACCCCAGTAACCAGCAACCCTCCGATTGCTGGCACGGCCACTCTACCAACTTCGCCACGCCGTGGAGCTTGGCCGAACTGGTGCTTCCTGAAGTCAACGATGATCTCCTTGGTCTTGTTGACATTCAGGACCAGGTTGTTGGTTCTGCACCAGTCAACCAGATGTTTCACCTCCTCCCTGTAGTCCATGTCATTGTTGTCACGGATGAGGCCCACTACTGTCATATAGTGTTGTCCCGATACCAATATTTTGGTCCCGGTACCAAAATGATTTCGATACTTTTCGGGACTTTTCTAAATAAAGGGGACCACAAAAAATTGCATTATTGGCTTTATGTTAACAAAAAAATTTACGGTACATTAAACATATGTTTCTTATTGCAAGTTTGGCCTTAAATAAAATAGAGAACTTCGACTTAGACTTAGACAAACTTTAATGATCCACAAAGGAAATTGTTCCACACAGTAGTAGCTCAGTTACAATGATGGAAAGTGTAAGGATGGAAAGGACAATGCAGACTAAATATAGCGATATAAAATATAACATATACCGTATTTTTCGGACTATAAGTCGCAGTTTTTTTCATAGTTTGGCCGGGGGTGCAACTTATACTCAGGAGCGACTTATGTGTGAAATTATTAACACATTACCGTAAAATATCAAATAATATTATTTGGCTCATTCACATAAGAGACTAGACGTATAAGATTTCATGGGATTTAGCGATGAGGAGTGACAGACTGTTTGGTAAACGTATAGCATGTTCTATATGTTATAGTTATTTGAATGACTCTTACCATAATATGTTACGTTAACATACCAGGCACGTTCTCAGTTGGTTATTTATGCCTCATATAACGTACACTTATTCAGCTTGTTGTTCACTATTCTTTATTTAAAATTGCCTTTCAAATGTCTATTCTTGGTGTTGGGTTTTATCAAATAAATGTCCCCCAAAAATGAGACTTATACTCCAGTGCGACTCAAATATATTTTTTCCTTCATTATTATGCATTTTCGGCAGGTGCGACTTATACTCCGGAGCGACTTATACTCCGAAAAATGCGGTATACGTAATATTTACGTAATATATGTACAGTATATTATATATACTGATATATTATATTATGTCTATATCAGTGGTTCTTAACCTTGTTGGAAGTACCGAACCCCACCAGTTTCATTTGCACATTCACCAAAACCTTCTTTAGGAAAAAAAATAAAAATATTGTTTTCAAATTTAAGACAAAGTTATATGTTTTTTTATTGGTGCACAAAATTAACCGTGCATGAACATCACCTTGTTCAAAGAACAAAACCAAAACAGTGCATGAACTCACAACAAATTACACACCTGCAAATCAGATGGAAAATTAGAGGGAACATTATTTAGGGGTAGCCGATATTATCGGCCGATAAATGCGTTAAAATGTAATATCAGAAATTATCGGTATCGTTTTTTTTATTATCGGTATCGGTTTTATATTATTATTTTTTTTAATTTTATTTTATTTTATTAAATCAACATAAAAAACACAAGATACACTTACAATTAGTGCACCAACCCAAAAAACCTTCCTCCCCCATTTACACTTATTCACACAAAAGGGTTGTTTCTATCTGTTATTAATATTCTGGTTCCTACATTATATATTAATATATATCAATACAGTCTGCAAAGGATACAGTCCGTAAGCACACATGATTGTGCGTGCTGCTGGTCCACTAATAGTACTAACAGTTAATTTGACTAATTTTCATTAATTACTAGTTTCTATGTAACTGTTTTTATGTTGTTTTACTTTCTTTTTTATTCAAGAAAATGTTTTTAATTTATTTATCTTATTTTATTTTATTACTTTTTTTTTTAAAGTACCTTATCTTCACCATACCTGGTTGTCCAAATTAGGCATATTAATGTGTTAATTCCACGACTGTATGTATTGGTTGATATCGGTATTGGTAATTAAACAGTTGGACAATATCGGAATATCGGATATCGGCAAAAAGCCATTATCGGACATCCCTATTTGGGGGTATCCATAATACGCCGATAGGGAGAAGTTGGACCAGTACTTTTCAGAGGCGGTAAAGTACCGTATATGATTCATTAGTATCGCGGTACTATACTAATACCGGTATACCGTATAACCCTAGTGTCATACTACGTACACATTAGGGCTGCAACTAACGATTAATTTGATAATCGATTAATCTGTCGATTATTATTTCGATTAATCGATTAATAATCGGATAAAAGAGACAAACTACATTTCTATCCTTTCCAGTATTTTATTGAAAAAAAAACAGCATACTGGCACCATACCTATTTTGATTATTGTTTCTCAGCTGTTGGTACGTGTTGCAGTTTATAAATAAAGGTTTATTTAAAAAATAAAAAATAAAAAGTTTTTAAATAAAATGAAAAAATGCCACTGCGCATGCGCATAGCATAGATCCAACGAATCAATGACTAAATTACTCGCCCACTATTTTTATAATCGATTTTAATCGATTTAATCGATTAGTTGTTGCAGCCCTAGTACACATATGGCTTAACAACAAGGTGAGGACTGATGTAGAGCAACATGCAACGTCAAATGTTACTGTTCTTTTTCCCATGGTCGAAAGTGTTTGAGGAGCTTGAATCACACCACAGCATGGGATAGTAAATTTGTGGTCCCAGCTTAATTCCACTCCAAATAAACATCTTATTGTTAGAATTCTGTTGCCTAGCAGAAACACTTCTCGCTCATAACCGGGAGAGGTTGGTTTACATTTGTGTATTTCGCATTTATACAACTTTCACTTTGATGCAGTTCAGCTGAACACAAACCCTTTTTCAAGCTTACCAGCCAACAATCACCACCCTTTAAACATGTATTTATAGTAGGGGTATACAACCAAATTGTTCGAGGAACACATTTCCAGAAAGTTAAGGACCGAGGGGCCCGACTTCTCCCCTCACTATTATTTTCATTTCATTTCTAAAAACACTATAGTGCTCCTGTTGTATAAAGGAACTTGGAATACACAAATTCAAATATCCTTTTTATCGACATTTTACATTTGCGAGAAAACATAGAGCACAGGGGTCCTAACTTTTGATTTGCATAACTGAGGCGGTTCTCATGGAACACCTTTAAAGGCCTACTGAAATGCGATTTTTTTATTTAAACGGGGATAGCAGGTCCATTCTATGTGTCATACTTGATCATTTCGCGATATTGCCATATTTTTGCTGAAAGGATTTAGTAGAGAACATGGACGATAAAGTTCGCAACTTTTGGTCGCTGATAAAAAGGCCTTGCCTGTACCGGAAGTAGCAGACGATATGCGCGTGACGTCACAGGTTGTGGAGCTCCTCACATCTGCACATTGTTTTCAATCATGGCCACCAGCAGCCAGAGCGATTCGGACCGAGAAAGCGACGATTTCCCCATTAATTTGAGCGAGGATGAAAGATTCGTGGATGAGGAAAGTGAGAGTGAAGGACTAGAGGGCAGTGGGAGCGATTCAGATAGGGAAGATGCTGTGAGAGGCGGGTGGGACCTGATATTCAGCTGGGAATGACTAAAACAGTAAATAAACACAAGACATATATATACTCTATTAGCCACAACACAACCAGGCTTATATTTAATATGCCACAAATGAATCCCGCATAACAAACACCTCCATCCCTCCCGTCCATATAACAACTCAAACACCTGCACAACACACTCAATCCCACAGCCCAAAAGTACCGTTCACCTCCCCAAAGTTCATACAGCACATATATTTCCCCAAAGTCCCCAAAGTTACGTACGTGACATGCACATAGCGGCACGCACGTACGGGCAAGCGATCAAATGTTTGGAAGCCGCAGCTGCATGCGTACTCACGGTACCGCGTCTGCGCATCCAACTCAAAGTCCTCCTGGTAAGAGTCTCTGTTGTCCCAGTTCTCCACAGGCCAATGGTAAAGCTTGACTGTCATCTTTCGGGAATGTAAACAATGAAACACCGGCTGTGTTATCCGGCACAACAGTCAGGGGGTGCATTCTACGGCGGGGGTGCGTTATCCGGCACAACACCTTCTTTGCTGTCTCCATTGTTCATTGAACAAATTGCAAAAGATTCACCAACACAGATGTCCAGAATACTGTGGAATTTTGCGATGAAAACAGACGACTTAATAGCTGGCCACCATGCTGTCCCAAAATGTCCTCTACAATCCGTAACGTCATGCGCAGACGTCATCATACGGAGACGTTTTCAGCAGGATATTATTACTTTTAAGTATTACTTTTTGAAACCAATACCGATAATTTCCGATATTACATTTTAAAGCATTTATCGGCCTATAATATCGGCAGTCCGATATTATCGGACATCTCTAGTTTGCAGTGGACGCTGGCCTTTAGGTGGTTAAAATGTCAATGCACGGATTGGCCAATGTGTTTTAGGGTTGTACGGTGTACGGGTATTAGTATAGTACCGCGATACTAATGAATCATATTCGGTACTATACCGCCTCTAAATAGTACCGGTCAACCACCACTCCGCCCCCCCCGTCGTCACGTCGTGTCATTGCTGGTTTACGAGCAGACGAGCATGTTCAGCAGTGCACAATCACAAAGTACTGACAAACAGACACAGTGTGTAGACAGAAAAGGGAGAACGGACGCATTTTGGCTTAAAAACTAACGATAAAGGTGAAGTAATAACACCGAAACGCCCTCAGGAAGAGGTGCTTTAAGACATGGCTAGCTAGCTAGCGGCTAAAGTCCATCCGCAGTCTGCAGTGTTGTAGCTACTTCTAAATTACGGTACCAAAATATTGGTATCGGGACAACACTAAATGTGTTTTACAGTGGTCCAAGTTCCTCTATATTTTTAGGACATTTCTGCAAAAATGTTGGTCTCCCAAGTTTTGAAGTGGGTTGTATAGCTCGGTTGGTAGAGTGGCTGTGCCAGCAACTTGGGGGTTCCAGGTTCGATCCCCGCTTCCGCCATCCTAGTCACTGCCGTTTTGTTCTTGGGCAAGACACTTTACCCATCTGCTCCCAGTGCCACCCACACTGTTTTAAATAAATGTAACTAAGATATTGGGTTTCACTATGTAAAAGCGCTTTGAGTCACTAGAGAAAAGCGCTATATAAATATAATTCACTTCACTTCACTTCACTTGAACTGTCATTCCCCGGCCCTTGGGCCACCAGTTAAATAGACTTTATTTTAAGACTTAAAAGGAAAATATGATACTTTCAAGAGACTCTCAGAAAAGGGCTTGAAGATGGTCTGTAAATTATGTATTGCAAACATAACTAAACACAATTAAAACTTAAAGTTACATGTCACATCTCCAGCTGAAGATTGATTCCGGTACATGACTAACACCATGCGCCACGGCGGACAAAGAAAATATATTGGGAAAGTTGCCTTATCAATGACGGAGCAGGAAGAGGTTAGGAATACATTTGCGCTACATCCATCCCTTTTTTACCACTTGTCCCGTTCAGGGTGGCGGGGGGTGCTTGAGCCTATTTCAGCTGCATTCAGGCGTACATACTATACATTACCTTTTTGCGCTATATTAATTTATATTATTATGTGTTGTCAACTTTGTCCTTTTTTATGTCATTGCCTGAAATAAATAAATAAATGAAAAAAAAAAAAAAAAAAATGAAAAAAGGTGGGGTACACCCTGGACAAGTCGCCACCTCATCATAGGGCCAACACAATTTCAGATAAAGTGCCCTGTCACACATTAACATTTTACACGCGCTTATTCTCCCAAAAAAGGGGCCCCACACCGATAGCAGGGCCCTACGCACGGAGAGTGATCTGCGTATAAGTAAGGGCGGCCCTATGTTGACCAGAACAAAGTGTGTTAAATGTGGATTAGAACCAAAAAATTACCCCTTTAAAGGCTGTAAAAAAGCATATTTTTATTTGACTCTCGCAAGATAAGTAATTGCTAGATCTGCATTAATAATTACCGTATTTTTCGGACTATAAGTCGCATTTTTTTTATAGTTATATACTCAGGAGTGACTTATGTGTGAAATTATTAACACATTACCGTAAAATATCAAATGATATTATTTAGCTCATTCACGTAAGAGACTAGACGTATAAGATTTCATGGGATTTAGCGATTAGGAGTGACAGATTGTTTGCTAAATGTATAGCATGTTCTATATGTTATAGTTATTTGAATGACTCTTACCATAATATGTTACGTTAACATACCAGGCACGTTCTCAGTTGGTTATTTATGCCTCATATAACATACACTTATTCAGCCTGTTGTTCACTATTCTTTATTTATTTTAAATTGCCTTTCAAATGTCTATTCTTGGTGTTGGGTTTTATCAAATACATTTCCCCAAAAAATGCGACTTATATATGTTTTTTTCCTTCTTTATTATGCATTTTCGGCCGGTGCGATTTATACTCCGGAGCGATTTATAGTCCGAAAAATACAATAATCTGAATTTTCTCAACCAGGTGGCAACATAACGTCTGCGCAGTTGCTCCGGTGCCACGATTAGGCTTTTTTGAATCAAATCACCCCAGAAGTAGCTGCCTGAAGACTGTGGATTTTGGCATTTCTGTGACCTTTCCCAGGGTGACATCATCAACTTAAACTTTGGCTACCCTTTTACACCGTAATTACCTTGGACAATAGCAACAGGTCACTGGGGAGGTCACTCGACCTTAGAGGAAGTCTGCCTTTCACTAAGTGCTTTCTTTTTTTAGACCATTTCATCCATTACACGCCGCAGGTCAGTCACCACTCAAAATGCATCCAAACAATGAAAATTGTACTTCTATTTTATGTATATTTCTGGTCTCTTAGTATGCGAGTAGCCTCAGTCTCTGTCTATATAATTATTTTTAGGGTTGCAGCTATTGTTTTTTAATAATCAAGTAATCTATCGATCAGTTTGTCAGTAATAAAACACACTTTATACCAGGCCTGGGCAATTATTTTGACTCGGGCGGCCAAATTTAGAGAAAAAAATGTGTCTGGGGGCCGGTATATCTGATTTTTAGGAACACTAATACAAATCTTCACAATAGCTGAGATAGGCTCCAGCACCCCCCGCAACCCTAAAAGGGACAAGCGGTAGAAAATGGATGGCTGGATAAATGATAAAAACTTCATGACAGACCGCCTTGAAAACGGAATGGAAATTTACATTTTTTTTACTGAATGAGACACCCAGAATGTACCGTACATGAAAATAAAGAATGTGGGATTTACATTATTAACTATGAACGATAAAACGCTGAATATTGACAACATATGAACGTCACACCCCCTCTCGATCAACATATTTTAACAATAATAATAATAATACCTGGGATTTATATAGCGCTTTTCTAAGTACCCAAAGTCGCTTTACATGTAGAACCCATCATTCATTCACACCTGGTGGTGGTAAGCTACTTTCATAGCCACAGCTGCCCTGGGGTAGACTGACGGAAGCGTGGCTGCAATTTGCGCCAACGGCCCCTCCGACAACCACCTATCATTCATCATTCAATTCACCGGTGTGAGTGGCACCGGGGGCAAAGGGTGAAGTGTCCCGCCCAAGGACACAACGGCAGCGATTTTTGGATGGTATGAGGCGGGGAGCGACCCTCAGGTTTCTGGCACGGTTGCTCTACCCACTACGCAATGGCGCCCCAACAACAATCAAGCGAAACCCAACAAAAATGCAACAAACACAAACACAGCAATATCTGAACGCGAAGGGTAACAAAAAAACCCACCTACGATCTGATATATCTGATGTATCACTAAGCTTTAGAACTTTGTTGTAAAAATCTCCTTCCGCGTTTGTCCCTGACTCCCGTATTTCAGGCTGGCCGCTCTGGAAACACTCTGTGGAAACGCTCCCCACCCACACTGCTTGGTGCCTCGTCTGAGCTGCTGTGACTTAGATTACCATAGTAACTAATTAGATTACCATAGTAACTCGTATATCATGCAAAAGCGCAGATTCCAACCATTGGAATACTTTGTATAGTTGAAGACTTACGGTCATTTGAAAACATCACTGCACATCATAATGGCAGCTACAGTTTCCATCTTAAAAATCTAAGAAAATTATTTGGGAATGTCCGGCGAGCCAGATTGAAAAGTTTAACGGGCCTTAATTTGCCCAGGTCTGCTTTATAGTCTCAATGAATTATTTAGGGACAATATTGTTCTGCTTGCCATAAACTTCATTATTTTTTCTAATAAATGCACATCTTCAATATATAAATTGTATTTTTAACATGTGCATTCATTAAAAAAATTACATATAAAATAGGGCTGTCAAAAATAAGGATTTAATTCACAAAAAAAATTTGCATTAACCCTGTATATACGCAGATTAATCACACAATTTGCTTTGACTGTACATCCCCAACCGCTGAGGGTTACTCTACGGTCAGTGATTTGATCAATCAATGCACATACCAGGGCAAAATTAAGTAAGGGAGGCTACGACTGGTGTGTTCACTGGCAAATTTAATCTGAAAATGCACCCAGAGGAGACTTTAGATCAGTGGTTCTTAACCTGGGTTCGATTGTGTAAATAAAACTTCTCCCTGTCGGCGTATTATGGATACCCCCAAACAATGTTCCCTCTAATTTTCCATATGTGTGAGCAAACGCAAAAACTCCTTGAGCATTCAGTGGAGCACATGTGAGCGACGTCAGACCTGCAGCACACCTGTCCCAAACCTGACTAAATAACAAGTTCAATGTTTTATTATTGTAATCAAATGACAGCAGTCATTTCCATGAGATTATTTTCTAATGTAAGTGTTTTGGCCCACTTACAATGACTATAACATATTGTTTTTCATAAGCTGTGTACTAGTATTATATGTCTGGGTGGGGGGTCCTACTTTGGAAATAATGTGTACCCCTTTCACATATCGCATTTAGTTCCCACTAAAACATTCACATGTTGCACAATGAGATGTAACCATTGGATCATGTGTACATTCCTGTAACTTTCTGTTTGTAAAATATACCTTTATTAGTATTTCTTTAATATAATAACATCATTTTATGATTACGGTTCGGGTTCGGTGAATGCGCATATGAAACTGGTGGGGTTCGGTACCTCCAACAAGGTTAAGAGCCACTGCTTTAGATACAATTGTTGCCAGGTTTTGAGCAAATAAATGTAATGCATTCAAGTCAAACACTTAAAACATGTTAATGGGTGACATTCTGACAATAAAGTTGCATTTCTGTTCAAACACTGGTCTTTTTTCCAGGTTATTTGAAATTTTGCAAGCAAGTAATAATCTGTGATTAATCATGATTAATTAATCAAAAGTGTGATCATTCTGATGAAAACAAATTCATAATTTGACGGCTCTTAAAAAAACACTTCGCTCTTCACTGTCACACAGATTATGACACCGTGCAGAAACTACGTCACGTATTTAATCTTCATGCAATATGAATTGAAGCATTTTTGTCTATTATTTACACTCGTGAAATGAGTAATCAAGTAAGAAAATACAAATTTAATTTAATTAAATTATCCCCTCAACTCCCCCCGAAATGGATTAACTCGCTGGAATAAAAAAGATAATATAACATACATCCATAAACGTGGACGCATGTGAAAAAGTGCAATATATTTATCTGTGCAGTAATCTATCTATTTATTTATATATATTTATTTATTCTATATATATATTTATATATTATTTATATATATTTATTATTTATATATGCACCTTATTGCTTTTTTATCCTGCACTACCATGAGCTTATGTAACGAAATTCCGTTCTTATCTGTGCTGTAAAGTTCAAATTTGAATGACAACAAAAAGGAAGTCTAAGTCTAAGTCTCTTAATGTTTTTTTTTTCAAAAATTGATTAAATGTTGGAACCTTAATTGTCTTTGTTTATTAAACAGACTAAAAATATGAATAGACTGACTGCTAGTATTAACAATAACTTTTATATCGTCACCCTAATATTATCCATGCCAGACAAACACTTTTTTCCCTTTTAGTCGTATATGTTTATAGGGGAAAAAAGACACTCGAGGGTACTTTTCCCTGCAAAAAGGAAGCACCTCCCGTCCACAGAGGCTGTAGATCTTTGCTGACTCATGCACTGTTGTGTTTTTTTTCATCTCTTTTGGCCCTTTGCCCCTAACCACTCCGCAGGTTCACTGTTTTGCCTTCAGGCTCCCTGAAGATTGTTGATGTGCGCCTGATTGATAGTAAGCTGTACACCTGCACAGCAGAGAACCCAGCCGGCAATGTGTCCCTAAGCTACAATTTGCAGATCCAAGGTAACTTTGTGGGTCTTCATTAGAAAGTCACAAGCGCTAAACTCTGTATTTAAAGCGCGTCATGCAGATGGAACTCATGGTCGTACATCACTTTTGATATTTAGTATAAATGGGGAATGGTGGGGTATGTATTTAAATTCTTCTTTTGTCTTCAGACAAGCCCAGGATTCAACCCGCACCCCCACTACTAAAAGCCCTGGTTGGCCAGACTGTCACGTTACCATGTGTGGTCCAAGGAGAGCCGAGCCCAGAGGTCAATTGGTTTCACAATGGTCTTCCTGTTGGGGTCAGGAACACCTCACCCCTCAAGATACAGAAAGTTGGCCTAGCTGACAAGGGAACGTACCTGTGTGTGGCCAGGAACAGCGCTGGGGAGGAGACCCTGCAGATTACATTGGAAATTCTCGGTGAATGTCTTTACCTTTTATACTTTTCAACCTAAAAAGAGTAAACAAGACAAACAAAACCAAGTTTGATACCCTTGTGACTCTTGCAGCACCTTCTCATATACGTTTGACTTTGCGTTTACCCATTTTGTTTTGTCCTCACAGAGGCCCCGTCCTTTGCAGAACCAGGCGATGCATTCATGGAGAAAATAGCTAACAGCAAAGTCATCATCTCCTGTCCTGCTGAAGGTACAGAAAGATTCTCACATAAATCAAATGATGAGGTAATGAAAGAAATGTTTTTTTTTACAAACCCCGTTTCCATATGAGTTGGGAAATTGTGTTAGATGTAAATATAAACGGAATACAAAGATTTGCAAATCCTTTTCAACCCATACTCAATTGAATGCACTATAAAGACAAGATATTTGATGTTCAAACTCATAAACTTGATTTTTTTTTGCAAATTATAATCATACTTGCCAACCTTGAGACCTCTGATTTCGGGAGGTGGGGGTGGGGCGGGGGCGTGGTTGGGGTCGGGGCGTGGTTAAGAGGGGAGGAGTATATTGACAGCTAGAATTCACCATTCTACATCCTGAAAATATGCAAACAAAACTGTGTTTAGATAATTGATACTTCAAACTTGCATAAATAAAAAATGCTAAAGTTGTTGATAAACAAGCAATTATTTTAATAATTAAATATGGGCATTTTAAATTAATTATTATGATCATTTAAAATTAATTATTTCAAATATGTTTATTTTAATGTATAATTCTATGGCTGGATGTAATAAGGAGTCAGAAAAAATACAAACAAAAATACAATTAATTTTGATGTTTGATGCAAAATATAGTAAAAATGTATTTAGTTTTTTATTTTTATTTTTATTAATAGATATATTTATTTTTAGGTAAGATAAACATAACAATGCAATTTATCTCTAGTCTGGATGATTTAGTTCTTGTCACCCTGTTGTCCTCCCGTCGGGAAAAAAGGCTGTCCTCACTCAGGTCCGCATGGAGCTGGAAGGGGCGTGGCCTCCAGCTCCGGCTGAAAATCGGGAGATTTTCGGGAGAATATTTGTCCCGTGAGGTTTTTGGGAAAGGCGCTGAATTTCGGGAGTCTCCCGGAAAATTCGGGAGGGTTGGCAAGTATGATTATAATTAACTTAGAATTTCATGGCTGCAACACGTGCCAAAATAGGTGGGGAAAGGGCATGTTCACCACTGTGTTACATCATCTTTTCTTTTAACAATACTCAATAAACGATTGGGAACTGAGGAAACTAATCGTTGAAGCTTTGAAAGTGGAATTCTTTCCCATTCTTGTTTTATGTAGAGCGTCAGTCGTTCAACAGTCCGAGGTCTCCGCTGTCGTATGTTGTGCTTCATAATGCGCCACACATTTTCGATGGGAGACAGGTCTGGACTGCAGGCGGGCCAGGAAAGTACCCGCACTCTTTTTTTACGAAGCCACGCTGTTGTAACACGTGCTGAATATGGCTTGACATTGTCTTGCTGAAATAAGCAGGGGCGTCCATGAAAAAGACGGCGCTTAGATGGCAGCATATGTTGTTCTAAAACCTGTATGCACCTTTCAGCATTAATGGTGCCTTCACAGATGTGTAAGTTACCCATGCCTTGGGCACTAATGCACCCCCATACCATCACAGATGCTGGCTTTTGAACTTTGCATTGATAACAGTCTAGATGGTCCGCTTCCTCGTTTGGTCCGGATGACACGATGTCGAATATTTCCAAAAACAATTTTGAAATGTGGATTCGTCAGACCACAAAACACTTTTCCACTTTGCATGAGTCCATCTTAGATGATCTCGGGCCCAGAGAAGCCGGCGGCGTTTCTGGATGTTGTTGATAAATGGCTTTCGCTTTGCATAGTAGAGCTTTAACTTGCACTTACAGATGTAGCGACGAACTGTATTTAGTGACAGTGGTTTTCTGAAGTGTTCCTGAGCCCATGTGGTGATATCCTTTAGAGATTGATGCCGGTTTTTGATCCGTCTGAGGGATCGAAGGTCACGGTCATTCAATGTTGGTTTCCGGCCATGCTACTTACGTGTAGTGATTTCTCCAGATTCTCTGAACCTGAACCTGCGTGGCGCAGTGGAAGAGTGGCCG
Organism: Nerophis lumbriciformis; assembly: GCF_033978685.3. NCBI lineage: Eukaryota > Metazoa > Chordata > Actinopteri > Syngnathiformes > Syngnathidae > Nerophis > Nerophis lumbriciformis. Next base: position 22,301,500 of record NC_084559.2, read on the forward strand.
TGCGCGACACGAGGGTCCCTGGTTCAATCCCCACCTAGTACCAACCTCGTCATGTCCGTTGTGTCCTGAGCAAGACACTTCACCCTTGCTCCTGATGGGTGCTGGTTAGCGCCTTGCATGGCAGCTCCCTCCATCAGTGTGTGAATGTGTGTGTGAATGGGTAAATGTGGAAGTAGTGTCAAAGCGCTTTGAGTACCTTGAAGGTAGAAAAGCGCTATACAAGTACAACCCATTTATCATTTATTATGGACCGTAGATGGTGAAATCCCTAAATTTCTTGCAATTGCACTTTGAGAAATGTTGTTCTTAAACTGTTTGACTATTTGCTCACGCAGTTGTGGACAAAGGGGTATACATCGCCCCATCCTTTCTTGTGAAAGACTGAGCATTTTTTGGGAAGCTGTTTTTATACCCAATCATGGCACCCACCTGTTCCCAATTAGCCCACACACCTGTGGGATGTTCCAAATAAGTGTTTGATGAGCATTCCTCAACTTTATCAGTATTTATTGCCACCTTTCCCAACTTCTTTGTCACGTGTTGCTGGCATCAAATTCTAAAGTTAATAATTCTTTGCAAAAAAAAAAAATAGTTTATCAGTTTGAACATCAAATATGTTGTCTTTGTAGCATGTTCAACAGAATATGGGTTGAAAATGATTTGCAAATCATTGTATTCCGTTTATATTTACATCTAACACAATTTCCCAACTCATATGGAAACGGGGTTTGTATGTCAAAAGTCTTTCTATACACAGGTCACTATTTCCTTTAATTCTAACACCTAGAAACACTCAATTTATTGTTTCTGTTTGGATGAGTGAGCCCTAAGATGGGACGCAGTGAGTTTGCCATTTCCTGTCACAAAGGTGGTGCATGTAGTTTCTGTCAGAGGGTGCTTACTCTGTGACAGTCCATGCTGAAAGTACCTGTAGTGTTTTATGTAGCTCTTTGCCATGGTAACCTGCTCAATTGGTGAAGGTGAGCGCTGTGTCTAATGTGAAGCAACAGCTGGAACATCCGCCCGCCTGCTGTCTCCGTCAGCCACATCTGCTTTAAAAAAAGTCTGCGTCTGGACGTGCTGGGAGAGGAATCCTAATTACAGGCTGCTTCGAGCAGATAAAGGCCAGCAATGTCTGAGGTGCACCACGGTGCAAAGGAAGAAAAGATGAAGCCACCAAGGTCCCCTGCATCAAGTCAGCGAGCTGGTGTACTTGAGTGCTCTGTAGCAGTGTTTTTCAACCTTTTTTGAGCCAAGGCACATTTTTTTCATTGACAAAATCCAGAGGCACACCACCAGCAGAAAACATTAAAAAACAAAATTCAGTTGACAGTAAAAAGTCATTGTCGCAATTGTTGGATATGACTTTAAACCATAACCAAGCATGCATCAATATAGCTCTTGTCTCAAAGTAGGTGTACTGTCACCACCTGTCACATCACACCCTGACTTATTTGTACTTTTTTGCTGTCTTCCTGTGTGTAGTGTTTTAGTTCTTGTCTTGCGCTCCTATTTTGGTGGCTTTTTCTTTTTTTTTGGTATTTTCCTGTAGCAGTTTCATGTCTTCCATCCATCCGTCCATCTTCAACCGCTTATCCGAAATCGGGTCGCGGGGACAACAGCTCCAGCAGAGACCCCCGGACTTCCCTCTCCAGAGCAACATTAGCGACTTCCTCCTGGGAAATCCCGAAGCGTTCCCAGGCCAGAGAGGAGATGTAATCCCCCCATCTGGTCCTTGGCCTGCCGCGGGGTCTCCTCCCAGTGGGATGTGCAACGAGGACCTCCCTAGGGAGACGCTCGTGAGGCATCCGCACGAGATGCCCGAACCACCTAAGCTGGCTCCTTTCCAAGCGAAGGAGCAGCGGCTCTACAACGAGTCTCTCTCGGGTGACTGAACTTCTCACCCTATCTCTAAGGGAGATGCCAGCCACCCTTCTGAGGAAACTCATTTCGGTCGCTTGTATCCGCGATCTTATTCTTTTGGTCATGACCCACACTTCATGACCATAGGTGAGAGTAGGAATGTAGATAGCTCGGTAGACCAAGAGCTTTGCCTTCTGGCTCAGCTCTCGTTTGGTCACAACAGTGCGGCAGAGAGACTGCAATACTGCCCCAGCTGCTCCGATTCTCCAGCTGATTTCCTTCTCCATCTTTCCCTCACTCGTGAACAAGACCCCAAGATACTTAAACTCCTCCACCTGGGACAGAGTCTCGTCCTCTACCTGGACTGTACAATCCATCGGTTTCCTGCTGAGAACCATGGCCTCAGATTTGGAGATGCTGATCCTCATTCCAGCCGCTGAACACTCGGCTGCGAACCGATCCAGTGAGAGCTGAAGGTCACGAATCGAAGGTGACATCAGGACCACATCATCTGCAAACAGCAGTGACGTAACTTTTAGCCCCCCAGACGTATACCCTCTCCGCCATGGCCACGACTCTGCCTAGAAATCCTGTCCATGAAAATCACAAACAGGATAGGTGACAGAGCGCAGCCCTGGCGGAGACCAACCCCCACTGGAAACGGATCCGACTTACATCCAAACACCCGGACACAACTCTCGCTTTGGTTGTACAGAGATTGGATGGCCCTCAGCAGGGTTCCCCTCACTCCGTACTCCCTCAGCACCTCCCACAAGATCTCCCGAAGGACCCGGTCATACGCCTTCTCCAAATCCACAAAGCACATGTAGACTGGATAGGCATACTCCCAGGCCTTCTACAGGATTCCCGCAAGAGTAAAGGCCAGCTACTCATGTCTTCCTTTGAGCAATATTTCCCACATCTACTTTGTTTCAGCAATCAAGAATATTTCAGCTGTTTTTAATCCTTCTTTGTGGGGACTTTGTTGATTGTCATGTCATGTTCAGATGTACATTGTGGACGCCGTCTTTGCTCCACGGTAAGTCTTTGCTGTCGTCCAGCATTCTGTTTTTGTTTCCTTTGTTGCCAGTTCAGTTTTACTTTTGTTCTGCATAGGCTTCCCTAGCTTTCCTTAAGGACACTCACCTTTTGTCTATTTTTGGTTTAAGCATCAGACACCTTTTTACCTTCACGCTGCCTCCCGCAATTCCAAAATCTACAAAGCAATTAGCTACCTGCTGCCACCTACTGATATGGAAGAGTATTACACGGTTACTCTGCGGAGCTTTAGACAGCACCGACACTCAACAACAACACATCATTTGCAGACTATAATTACTGGTTTGCAAAAACAAAATAGGTAAAATTAGATAATCTCCCACGGCACACCAGACTGTATCTCACGGCACACTAGTGTGCCATGGCATAATGGATGAAAAACAATGCTCTATAGAAACGTGTGCGGCTTTTACACACCCTTAGACAAGCCGTCGGCCGCAGGAAGCAAGAATCCCCAGGTTGTTCTCCAGATAACTTCCTGTATGGGGAAGCGCGTTTTCTGCCGGCGGGCACCAGGAAAAAGTGCATTGCATTCAGCAGAGATAATCACGTAAGAAACACATGGTGGATATCAATCAGTTCATCAATTCAAGAGTCTACTAAATTAGATCCAACATCTGTTTGCATTTCCTCCCAGCAATGAGATAATGAATTTTCTTCATAGAGACCTAACTGTAAACATGTGTCTAGAAAATCAACAGATGATAGGGTCACATTGGATTTTTTTGGGTGGAGGAAAGGTGCTGTCTACATATGCAACTCTTCTGTAAACAGACCGACTGTTGCATTTGGGTCACTTCCACTGTCCTTGGAGTCTGTGACCACCTCGAACTCTTTTTGCACCCGCTAATCTGTGGAACACATCTGCTCCAGGCTCCCGAGTGTGTGTTCTTTGAACTACCCTTATCACTTAACTCTCCTCCGCGTGGTAATAAATCTTGATAACAGTAGCCCAAATCTCTCACCAAACGCTAATTCTACACATTGGATCTTTTGTTTTCTTGCATGACTGTGTCCTTGAAATTTCAAGATGGCATTGAAAGAATACCTTTTTAAGGTGTACCCCACGTCTGTAACACGGACAGTGTACTTTTAAGCTTTTGGACATGTGTGCTGAGTAGGCGGTCTTTGACTAAGGTTTTTCATAGTCGAATCTGATTCGTTAGATTTTTGTCACAATCGACTATCAGTGGAATCTATGGCGTTTGTTTGTTTTTTAAATAAAGAGACTGTTATGTTAGAGCAGTGGTTCTTAACCTTGTTAGAGGTACCGAACCCCACCAGTTTCATATGCGCATTCACCGAACCCTTCTTTAGTGAAAAATAAAATGTTATTTTTTTTCAAATTCAAGACAAAGTTATATGTTTTTGGTAACACTTTAGTATGGGGAACATATTCTAAGTAACAAAGACTTAATTTAGAGTTATTTGGTTAGGGTTAGGGTTAGAGCAGTGGTTCTTAACCTTGTTGGAAGTACCGAACCCCACCAGTTTCATATGCGCATTCACCGAACCCTTCTTTAGTGAAAAATACAATTTTGTTTTTTTTCAAATTCAAGACAAAGTTATATGTTTTTGGTAACACTTTAGTATGGGGAACATATTCTAAGTAACAAAGACTTAATTTAGAGTTATTTGGTTAGGGTTAGGGTTAGAGCAGTGGTTCTTAACCTTGTTGGAGGTACCGAACCCCATCAGTTTCATATGCGCATTCACCGAACCCTTCTTTAGTGAAAAATAAAATGTTTTTTTTTTTTTTTTAATTCAAGACAAAGTTATATGTTTTTGGTAACACTTTGTATGGGGAACATATTCTAAGTAACAAAGACTTAATTTAGAGTTTTTCGGACACTAGGGGAACATATTCTAAGTAACATAGACTTAATTTAGAGTTATTTGGTTAGGGTTAGGGTTAGAGCAGTGGTTCTTAACCTTGTTGGAGGTACCGAACCCCACCAGTTTCATATGCGCATTCACCGAACCCGAACCGTAATCATAAAATGATGTTATTATATTAAAGAAATACTAATAAAGGTATATTTTACAAACAGAAAGTTACAGGAATGTACAAATGATCCCATGTTTACATCTCATTGTGCAACATGTGAATGTTTTAGTGGGAACTAAATACGATATCTGAAAGGGATACACATTATTTCCAAAGTAGGACCCCCCCACCCAGACATATAATACTAGTACACAGCTTATGAAAAACAATATGTTATAGTCATTGTAAGTGGGCCAAAACACTTATATTAGAAAATAATCTCATGGAAATGACTGATGTCATTTGATTACAATAATAAAACATTGAACTTGTTATTTAGTCAGGTTTGGGACAGGTGTGCTACAGGTCTGACGTCGCTCACATGTGCTGCACTGAATGCTCAAGGAGTTTTTGCGTTTGCTCACACATATGGGAACATTGTTTGGGGGTATCCATAATACGCCGACAGGGAGAAGTTTTATTTACACGATGAGTCGGGCGTGTCTTGACCTCCGCGGCGGAGGCTCTGCCGAACCCCTGAGGCCGACTCACCAAACACCGAGAGTTCGATCGAACCCAGGTTAAGAACCACTGGGTTAGAGGGTTAGAGCCAGGGTTAGAGGGTTAGGGTTATAATAAGGCCATGCCGAATAAGGCATAAATAAGTATTTAATAATGACTAGTTAAGAGCCAATATTACTAATTTGCATGTTAATAAGCAACTAATTAACGGTGAATATGTTCCCCATACTAAAGTGTTACCATGTTTTTGTAAAATATTGGTACCAGTACAACATTAGAACCTATGAATTACCTCCGGGGCTAGGCGGTTCGTCCGCTTCCGCGCCATTTCCAATTCCCAGTAAGTTCCACTGGTGTCTTACAGTGGGATTTGACAGGCCAGAGGCGCGCCGTGGCATGGAGAGCTTTGTGTCAGATTACTGCGTGTAGAACCATCTTACCAAGACTATTAGTAAACGATTCTGGTGTGCGTATAAATAGTTTTTAGAGAGAGACATGTGGGAGGCCAAAACACACAGCCATCTGTTATAGACAAGTGACGTCACACCAGGGGGACACCAGAAGCAGCAATAGCTCTCTAGTGACAGCCGTAATTGTAAGCAGATAAGATTGATCTCCTACTCTCTAAAACTACAGTATGTGTCTGCACTAGGGTTGTACGGTAGTATAGTACCGCGATACTAATGAATCATATTTGATGCTATACCGCCTCTGAAAAGTACCGGTCCACCAATTCCCCCGCTTCCCCGTCGTGTCATTGCTGGTTTACGAGCAGACGAGCACGTTCGGCAGCGCACAACCACGGAGTACTTACAAGCAGACACAGTGTGTAGACAGAAAAGGGAGAACGGACGCATTTTGGCTTAAAAACTAACGATAAAGGTGAAGTTATAACACTGAAACGCCCACCGGAATAGGTGCTTTAAGACGTCCATTCGCAGTCGGCAGTGTTTTAGCTACTTCTAAATCACTAATCCTCACCTCCATGGCGACAAATAGAGTAAGTTTCTTACAAGTATCATTATCACTGCAGGACGAGGAATAGCTAAACATGCTTCACTACACACCGGAGCTCACCGGCGTCAAAATGTAAATAAATGCCATTGGTGGATCCATACCTAACATTCACTGTAATGATACCAAGTACAATAATGTATCTAGTCGATATACTATGATTACGTCAACATCTTCTTTCGTTTAAACAAAAAATGTATATTATGTTTATAAACTCAGAAAATATGTCCCTGGACACATGATGACTTTGAATATGACCAATGTATGATCCTGTAACGACTTGGTATCGGATTGATGCCTAAATTTGTGGTATCATCCAAAATTAATGTAAGGCATCCAAACAACAGAAGAATGAATGATTATTGCATTTTAACAGAAATGTAGATATAACATGTTAAAAGAGAAAGTAAGCAGATATATTAACAGTAAATTAATAAGTAGATTAATTATTCATTTTCTACCACTTGTCTTTAATAATTTTGACAAAATAATACAATGATAAATGACACAATATGTTACTGCATATATCAGCAGCTAAATTAGGAGCCTTTGTTTGTTTACTTACTACTAAAAGACAAGTTGTCTTGTATGTTCACTATTTTATTTAGGGACACACTTGCAATAAGAAACATATGTTTAATGTACCGTGAGATTTTTTGTTAAAATAAAGCAATTTTTTTGTAGTCCTTTTTATTTAGAAAAATATCAAAAAGTACCGAAAAATATCAAAATATTGGTATCGGGACAACACTGGTCTGCACACACAGGGGCGCTGAAAAGGGAGGGTAAAGGAGACGGATACTAGGGGCCCATGATGGAGGGGGGCCCAGAGAGGCCCCTAATGATGATGAAATTATAATACAGAAAAAATAATGACACTCTGTTGGGGGCCCTGTAAAGATTCTTTTCATGGGGCCCAAAATCCCTAGCGGCGCCCCTGTGCACACAAAAACATTTTACTAATGATAAACGTAATTGATCCATCCTACCAATACGCCTGCTGTGCCGCTGCACAGGTACTTAATTCAGCCTCCCTCCCACAGAGTTTCATGTATGGCGATTTCATTGAGAGGTCGATATTCGAACCGGACTTTTGAATTAAATCATCAAATCGTCAGCTATTTGAAGACGGTAGGCTTTACATACACTGCTTGTATTCCTATTTTCTAAATGCCATATTTTTGGTGAAACCCTTTAACAACCGTCACTTCCAACAAATTATAAAACTTAATCACTGTCCAAATCCTTATGAATTGGGCCGGCACAGCTCGGTTGGTAGAGTGGCCGTGCTAGCAACTTGAGGGTTGCAGGTTCGATTCCCGCTTCCACCATCCTAGTCACTGCCGTTGTGTCCTTGGGCAAGACACTTTACCCACCTGCTCCCAGTGCCACCCACACTGGTTTGAATATAATTTAGATATTGGGTTTCACTATGTAAAGCGTTTTGAATCACTAGAGAAAAGCGCTATGTAAATATAATTCACTTCACTAATTCACATGAACCTTACTGTAATGTCCAGCTTTCTTCGCCTTTGCTAATGCCTGTCGAGATTCGAGAAGCAAAGACAATGTTCCATTTTTCTTCCTGAGGATCATTTTTAACATTTGTGCCCTTGTAGGATCTCCACACCCCAAGGTGCGTTGGTTCAAGAATGGTCTGGAGATACATTCTGGACAATCCGACTTCTCTGTAACAAGGGATGGAGCTCTCGTAATTAGCAGAGCGTCTGCCAGCCACAGCGGAGATTTCAAATGTGTGGCAACAAATGAGGCTGGCTCTGTGGACAGGAAGACCAGGCTGAAAGTGAAGGGTAAGACCGTGTCCTAGTTTTTAATGCTGCTACAAAGACGCATGACACACGATGGTGGTCCTCTCATTTGTTCCAGTTCCTCCTGAAATCCAAGATGATGGCCAGGCACTAAACCTCACTGTGACCTTAAAGCAGCCCCTCACTCTAGGCTGTGATGCCTTTGGTATCCCCCCACCGGCAATCACTTGGACTAAAGATGGTCAACCTGTGAGTTTGTGACCAGCACAAACTGGGGCAGACTTCATACCGAGCCTGAGTGGCTCTACAATGCCATCATGTGGTTTTTGTTGTAATTACAAGAGTCACAATGCTGATTTCTGTCTGTCCAGGTGAACGGCCTTGGCTTGTATCTCCAGAATGGGAATCGGCTGCTCAGAATTTACAGAGTCCAGCCAGAACATGCTGGAGTTTTTGCCTGCATAGCTCAAAACTCAGCTGGAGAAGCACACCGGGAATATCACATTGTGGTACAAGGTGAGGTCACGTTGCAGTAACCCCACTGTTAGGTACACTTATAGGCAGCGACATTACAGTATGTACACTTGAGTGGTCTAATGATACAGTACTGTGTTTACAAATATGATAATCCATATTTCTATTGTCATTGTCAGTAAATAGTGCCGAGTCAGACCTAAACAGCATCAAAACGATTGAATGTACAAACCTCGTTTCCATATGAGTTGGGAAATTGTGTTAGATGTAAATATAAACGGAATACAATGATTTGCAAATCCTTTTCAACCCATATTCAATTAAATGCACTACAAAGACAAGATATTTGATGTTCAAACTCATAAACTTTATTTTTTTTTTTTGCAAATAATAATTAACTTAGAATTTCATGGCTGCAACACGTGCCAAAGTAGTTGGGAAAGGGCATGTTCACCACTGTGTTACATGGCCTTTCCTTTTAACAACACTCAGTAAACGTTTGGGAACTGAGGAGACACATTTTTTAAGCTTCTCAGGTGGAATTCTTTCCCATTCTTGCTTGATGTACAGCTTAAGTTGTTCAACAGTCCGGGGGTCTCCGTTGTGGTATTTTAGGCTTCATAATGCGCCACACATTTTCAATGGGAGACAGGTCTGGACTACAGGCAGGCCAGTCTAGTACCCGCACTCTTTTACTATGAAGCCACGTTGATGTAACACGTGGCTTGGCATTGTCTTGCTGAAATAAGCAGGGGCGTCCATGGTAACGTTGCTTGGATGGCAACATAAAACGTATGTACCTTTCAGCATTAATGGCGCTTTCACAGATGTGTAAGTTACCCATGTCTTGGGCACTAATACACCCCCATACCATCACAGATGCTGGCTTTTCAACTTTGCGCCTATAACAATCCGGATGGTTCTTTTCCTCTTTGGTCCGGAGGACACGACGTCCACAGTTTCCAAAATCAATTTGAAATGTGGAGTCGTCAGACCACAGAACACTTTTCCACTTTGTATCAGTCCATCTTAGATGAGCTCAGGCCCAGCGAAGCCGACGGCCTTTCTGGGTGTTGTTGATAAACGGTTTTCGCCTTGCATAGGAGAGTTTTAACTTGCACTTACAGATGTAGCGACCAACTGTAGTTACTGACAGTGGGTTTCTGAAGTGTTCCTGAGCCCATGTGGTGATATCCTTTACACACTGATGTCGCTTGTTGATGCAATACAGCCTGAGGGATCGAAGGTCACGGGCTTAGCTGCTTACGTGCAGTGATTTCTCCAGATTCTCTGAACCCTTTGATGATATTGCGGACCGTAGTTGGTGAAATCCCTAAATTCCTTGCAATAGCTGGTTGAGAAAGGTTTTTCTTAAACTGTTCAACAATTTGCTCATGCATTTGTTGACAAAGTGGTGACCCTCGCCCCATCCTTGTTTGTGAATGACTGAGCATTTCATGGAATCTGCTTTTATACCCAATCATGGCACCCACCTGTTCCCAATTTGTCTCTTCACCTGTGGGATGTTCCAAATAAGTGTTTGATGAGCATTCCTCAACTTTATCAGTATTTATTGCCACCTTCCCCAACTTCTTTGTCACGTGTTGCTGGCATCAAATTCTAAAGTTAATGGTTATTTGCAAAAAAAAAAAAAATGTTTAACAGTTTGAACATCAAATATGTTGTCTTTGTAGCATATTCAACTGAATATGGGTTGAAAATGATTTGCAAATCATTGTATTCCGTTTATATTTACATCTAACACAAATTCCCAACTCATATGGAAACGGGGTTTGTACTACTGTTGTTTGCAGTGTTGTGCAACTACAAACCAATCCTAGTAAGATATATTATATTTTGTAAGTAATCATGTAGCTCCATGGCCTTTTGGCATGGCACATTGCACCTCTATACCGCGTCAGCTTCGAAAAACTGAGCAATAGTTAAAAAGGACTGAATTTACATCTCCCTGGCTGGTTTTCGAATAGTGCTTCGCAGCTGTTTGTACTGTTGTCATATGAGGCCAAAATATCCATGTTCAAGCCTTACTAAAAACTGGCATTCTATGCACTGATGAGGTTTTGTTCAGCTGCTACTTTTTGGGTTCCAGCACTTTTGATCAGTGATTGGGTTCAAGAATGTAAACCAGGGCTATTGAACTGGCGGCCGGGCGACCAAATCCGGCATGGGAATGACACCATACCGCATACTTGCCAACCCTCACGATTTTCCCGGGAGACTCCCGAATTTCAGTGCCCCTCCCGAAAATCTCCCGGGGCAACCATTCTCCTGAATTTTTCCCGATATCCACCCAGACAACAATATTGGGGGCGTGCCTTAAAGGCACTGCCTTTGCGTGCCGGCCCAGAAACATAATATCCACGGTTGCAAGCGAATGCAAACATACTTGGTCAACAGCCATACAGGTCACACTGAGGGTGGCCGTATAAACAACTTTAACACTGTTACAAATATGCGCCACACTGTGAACCCACATCAAACAAGAATGACAAACACATTTCGGGAGAACATCCGCACCGTAACACAACATAAACACAACAGAACAAATACCCAGAACCCCTTGCAACACTAACTCTTCCGAGACGCTACAATGTACACCCCCGCAACCCTGCCCACCTCAACATTTCCCCCCCTATCTCCCGAATTCGGAGGTCTCAAGGTTGGCAAGTATGGCATCCTAGAGTTTAGTTCAAAACTTGGGAGACAAACATTTTTGTAGCACATTATTAAAAACAATAGAGTTCTCCTGTTGTACAGAGGAACTTGGACCACTGTAAAGACATTGGCATATCCTTTCATTGGCATTTTAACCTTCCTAGCAAACATAGAACACTGACATCCATACTTGTTATTTACATAACTGAAACGTTTCTCAAGACACCACTTTAAGTCCTCTCCTTTTTTTTATCGTAATGTGTTTTATGTAACTATGGTGTGGCTGAAACGTGTTTACTTCAGATGCAGTCAGGAGTCATTTGTTCAATTTCTTTAGTTACTCTAGTGGTGTTCCTCAAGGTTCTATTTTAAGTCCTCTCTTTTTCGTCATTTGAGCTATTCAACTGGTGGCCCGTGAGAGACTTGTAAGAGACTCACGTTTTTGCAGCAGATTTCCTAAAAACGCTAGAGCGCTGTCAGAGAGATAAACTTTGACTAGCTTTTTTGCAGAAGGTCCTTAAAAACAGCAGCGCTCCCTGTAACTCTGTATAAGACTAATATTGAAGGGAGAAGTCTGGACTCCCGGTCCTTAGCTTCAGGCCCGGCCCTAACCAATCTGGCGCCCTAGGCAAGATTTTAGGTGGCGCCCCCCCCCCCCCCACAAGAAACCGAATAGCTTTATCTTTGACCTTTTTTTTTTTTTTTACTTACAACTATACCTAATATATAAAGGGGTGGACAAGTGATTATTACCTGCAGGGCAAACATTAGCTAACCAGAAGGCAATAACAATGTAAACAAAAAACACCTGCTTAAAAGATCTAATACCTGAGGAATGTAAGGTGGGAGTACAGTAATTACCTAACGTTACATTATTATTTTCCATAACAATTTAGCCCCCTCCACAATATTAACCCGACGTTAAAACAGAACTAGCTATTTATTGATTAGCAATTGCCGAATCATGTAACATTAGCTTAATGCTAACAAGCCAGGTTACTATCACATTCTGTAACAGACAAATAATTTCATGTAGGCTAACGTTACCTACCTGCTACCTCTGTCTTTTCTCGTTTCTACTCCTCTTCTTTTCTCTTTTTTCTTCCTTGGGCACCTGACAGTTTTGGCCGTTTTGACATCTTGTGTTGATTTTTTGATGTGGTGACGTCCAAAAAGAGTCATGTTACGGTAAGGGGGGGGGGGGGGGGGGGGGGGGGGGGCGTAATGTTGTAACAAATAATATTTCTATTAAATAGGCTTTACTTTGCATTTTAATTAACGTGGGATTATTTTTTGTATTTAGAAATAATAGTACCAACTTTCTTTCTTTTTTTTTTTTTCTCCAACATTTGTGGCACTGGCGTGGCGCCCCCTGATGGACGGCGCCCTTAGCATTTGCCTATACGGCCTATGCCACGGGCCGGCCCTGCTTAGCTTTCTGGCATTGTGGGCCCCAAAAAAAGTTAGTTGACACTGTTGAGTGAACACTACAGTGTCGTTTGTTCTGCTATTGTTGCAGCTCCACCAGTGATCTCAGGAACTTCTAAGCTGCAAGAGTTAACTGCCATTCTGGGACAGGAAGTGGAATTTCACTGCAGAGTTAGTGGGCGTCCAGCACCTAGAGTGGAATGGAGCCGCGACGGAGAGTATGCATCAATCAGTTCCTATTCCGCACTAGCTCCAACAATTTGATATACTGAATTGGTCCTTCCTGCTTCTCAGGGTTCTTTCCCGGGATGGAGATCCACATGTGGAGTTCCTGGAAGACGGCCAGGTACTGAAAGTGAAGACAGTCCGGCTGAGAGATCAAGGACTTTACCAGTGTCTGGCCAGCAACAATGCAGGGACTCAAGTGCGCCAGTTCAGATTCACAGTGCAAGGTCGACATTTTTTCAGACTCGTAATTGAATGTTGAATGTTTATTTATATAGCCCTAAATCACAAGTGTTTCAAAGGGCTGCACAAGCCACAACGGGAACAATTAAGAGAAAACATTTTTTTGGGTTAGTTTGTGATAACCGGTGCATTCATAATTGTGTTGACAGGACACAGCACTTGAAAAAAATTAATGAAAACCATCCATCCATCCATCTTCTTCCGCTTATCCGAGGTCGGGTCGCGGGGGCAGCAGCCTAAGCAGGGAAGCCCAGACTTCCCTCTCCCCAGCCACTTCTTCCAGCTCTTCCCGGGGGATCCCGAGGCGTTCCCAGGCCAGCCGGGAGACATATTCTTCTCAACGTGTCCTGGGTCTTCCCGGTGGCCTCCTACCGGTTGGACGTGCCCTAAACACCTCCCTAGGGAGGCGTTCGGGTGGCATCCTGACCAGATGCCTGAACCACCTCATCTGGCTCCTCTCGATGTGGAGGAGCAGCGGCTTTACTTTGAGCTCCCCCCGGATGGCAGAGCGTCTCACCCTATCTCTAAGGGAGAGCCCCACCACCCGGCGGAGGAAAATCATTTTGGCCGCTTGTACTCGTGATCTTGTCCTTTCGGTCATAACCCAAAGCTCATGACCATAGGTGAAGATGGGAACGTAGATCGACCGGTAAATTGAGAGCTTTGCCTTCCGGCTCAGCTCCTTCTTCACCACAACGGATCAATACAGCATCCGCATTACTGAAGACGCCGCTTCGATCCGCCTGTCAATCTCACGATCCACTCTTCCCTCACTCGTGAACAAGACTCCTAGGTACTTGAACTCCTCCATTTGGGGCTGGGTCTCCTCCCCAACCCGGAAATGGCACTCCACCCTTTTCCGGGCGAGAACCATGGACTCGGACTTGGAGGTGCTGATTCCCACCCCAGTCGCTTCACACTCGGCTGCGAACCGATCCAGTGAGAGCTGAAGATCCTGGCCAGATGAAGCCATCAGGACCACATCATCTGCAAAAAGCAGAGACCTAATCCTTCAGCCACCAAACCAGATCCCCTCAACGCCTTGACTGCGTCTAGAAATCCTGTCCATAAAAGTTATGAACAGTATTAATGAAAACATCAGTTTAAAAAATGTTGATGACTATAGTCCATTTGTGCTGTGGTAGCACTGTTGTTTTTGGTACAAATATTTGGAATATTGCATTCCGTGAAAGGTGTTCTTTCTCTGCAGCTCCCCCCATCATCAAGGGTCCCAGTGAAACCTCAGAGGTGTCAGTGGTGCTGGGTTTCCCTACGGTCCTGCCCTGTGACGTCGATGGTTCACCCACACCCAGTATCACCTGGTTGAAAGACAACCAGCCCATTGTGTCCAGCCCCCAGCTGACCTACACACAGGGCGGGCAGGCTTTAAGGGTGGGCTCAGCACAAGGAGACAGCACTGGCCTCTATACATGCCGTGCCTCCAATCCAGCCGGCACTGCTGTCAAGCACTATTCTCTCAGTGTTCTGGGTAAGATTGCACAAGTAATGACACCAAATCAAATGTTTCAATACACGGGATTCTTTTCTCTCAAGTGCCCCCACAGATAGAGGGAGACTCTACAACCGTAGGCACTCGAGAAGAGAAAGTACGAATCAATGGCAGCTTGACTCTTTCCTGCCTTGCTAAAGGTTTCCCTGAGCCCAAAGTTGCCTGGTTCAAAGATGGGCAGGTTAGTGCGACACAAATGACAGTTGCTGCTGTCACTCCATTTGTGCACTGAAACCATGTAACCATCTTCTGGAAACTAACGTTATTTACCCTTCAGCTCTTGACAGGAAACAACCATGTTGGCATTCAGGAGCATGGATACTTTCTGCACTTAGAGAATGCTATGCTGTCCCATGAAGGCCAGTACACCTGTGTGGTCACCAACTCTGCAGGAGAAGACAAGAGATACTTTCATGTTGCTATACAAGGTGTGTCTAGGAAAATTCATACTTTAAAGGCCTACTGAAATGCGATTTTCTTATTTAGACGGGGATAGCAGGTCCATTCTATGTGTCATACTTGTTCATTTTGTGATATTGTCATATTTTTGCTGAAAGGATTTAGTAGAGAACATCGACGATAAAGTTCGTAACTTTTGGTCGCTGATAAAAAAGCTTTGCCTGTACCGGAAGTAGCAGACGAGTAGCGTGACGTCACAGGTTGTGGAGCTCCTCACATCTGCCCATTGTTTACAATCATGGCCACAAGCAGCGAGAGCGATTCGGACCGAGAAAGCGACAATTTCCCCATTAATTTGAGCGAGGATGAAAGATTTGTGGATGAGGAAAGTGAGAGTGAAGGACTAGAGGGCAGTGGGAGCGATTCAGATAGGGAAGATGCTGTGAGAGGCGGGTGGGACCTGATATTCAGCTGGGACTGACTAAAACAGTAAATAAACACAAGACATATATATACTCTATTAGCCACCACACAACCAGGCTTATATTTAATATGCCACAAATTAATCCCGCATAACAAACACCTCCCCCCTCCCGTCCATATAACCCGCCAATACAACTCAAACACCTGCACCACACACTCCCCAAAGTTCATACAGCACATATATTTCCCCAAAGTCCCCAAAGTTACGTACGTGACATGCACATAGCGGCACGCACGTACGGGCAAGCGATCAAAGGTTTGGAAGCCGCAGCTGCATGCGTACTCACGGTACCGCGTCTGCGCATCCAACTCAAAGTCCTCCTGGTACGAGTTATCCACAGGCCAATGGTAAAGCCTGACTCTCATCTTCCGGGAATGTAAACAATGAAACACCGGCTGTGTTTGTGTTGCTGCAGTCGGCCACAATACACCGCTTCCCAACTACAGCTTTCTTCTTTGCTGTCTCCATTTTTCATTGAACAAAATGCAAAAGATTCACCAACACAGATGTCCAGAATACTGTGGAATTTTGCGATGAAAACAGACGACTTAATAGCTGGCCACCATGCTGTCCCAAAATGTCCTCCACAATCCGTGACGTCACGCGCTGACGTCATCATACCGAGACGTTTTCAGCAGGATATTTCGCGCAAAATTTTAAATTGCACTTTAGTAAGCTAACCCGGCCGTATTGGCATGTGTTGCAATGTTAAGATTTCATCATTGATATATAAACTATCAGACTGCGTGGGCGGTAGTAGTGGGTTTCAGTAGGCCTTTAACACTTGATAATGCTTTTTAAATTAGTTAATAAATGTGCACACTTTTGACTGGTACTATAAGTTGTGAGAACCAACTTCCTCTGCAGTGGACATTTGTGATTTGGATAACAGGGCTACTTTTTGATGAACTCTGGCAAAAGCAGTAGACAATAACCAAACGTCCACTGCAGAGAAAGCTGGTTCTTACCATTATACAATTAGGGTTGGGCATCGTTTGGATTTAGGACGATTTCGACTCCTCATTTAGATTCTCGATTTAATCAGCAGCCGGTTTGGCGGGGTAATGAGACCCCGAGGCAGAGACTCCGACACAAGTCAAAACAAAAAGATTTATTAAAAAAGGGAGCACACGGGTGTGACAAAACTCTAAGTCCAAAAGGTTTACAAAAAACAATAGCAACAAAAGGTTGCAGTGAAAAATGTGTTTGTGAAAAACAAGCTACTAAAAGGGCTAAGCCACTGAACAAAAACTGGGAAAGGAACAAGACAGACAGGCATAGAACTCAGACACTAGAACAGGCATGGCAGAGGAACAATCCAGTGACCGTAAGTTGAAACAGCAGCTTATTAAAACCTCTAAAGGCCTTAGTGGCCACATGCATGGACAGCACCTTTTAGCTCTTATTTCCAAAATTGTGTACACTACTGAATTGGGGTCTTATGGAAATTGGATATTGAAACAGTGTAGGTCTGACTTGGTAGGATATGGACAGCAAGTAGTGGACATAGAGAGAGAGAGAGAGATATCAGAAGGCATAAGAAAAGTATCTACATTTGATTGTTTACATTTGATTATTAACAATCCGGGGAGGGTGTTAGTTTAGGGTTGAAGTTGCCTGGAGGTGAACTTTTATTGCGGTTTTGAAGGAGGATAGAGATGCCTTTTCTTTTACACCTGTTGGGAGCGCATTCCACATTGATGTGGCATAGAAAGAGAATGAGTTAAGACCTTTGTTAGATCGGAATCTGGGTTTAACGTGGTTTGTGGAGGTGTAGCGGATTTTATAGACTAGGCTCAGTGCAAGTTGTTTTACTCTGTCCTCCACCCTGAGCCAGCCCACTTTGGAGAAGTGGGTAGGAGTGAGGTGGGATCTGGGGTGGAGGTCTAGAAGTAATCTGACTAGCTTGGTCTGGGATGTTTGGAGTTTAGATTTGAGGGTTTTGGAGGTGTTAGGGTACCAGGAGGTGCATGTGTAATCGAAAAAGGGTTGAACGAGAGTTCCCGCCAGAACCCTCATGGTGCTTTTGTTGACCAGAGAGGAGATTCTATAGAGAAATCTCGTTCGTTGGTTGACCTTTTTGATTACCTTGGTTGCCATTTTATCACAGGAAAGATTAGCCTCTAGAATGGAACCTAGGTAGGTGACCTCATCCTTCCTGGTGATAACAATGTCACCCACTTTTATAGTGAAGTCATTGACTTTCTTAAGGTTGATGTGGGACCCAAACAGGATGGATTCTGTTTTACCCAAGTGTATGGCTAGCTTGTTAGTAGATTTTACTCCATGTGGCCCCCGATCTAAAATGAGTTGGATACCCCTGTTCCAGACTCTTATTAATCGACTTGTTCATTTTCTATTAATATCTGCTTTCTTTCTGCTGTAACACGCTTTCATCTGCACTTTTTAAACGTTATGAAGGACTTGTTTCTTGTCTTGTTTCAGGCTAGTTGAGCTATTAGCTTGCAGACTTTTGCTTGCTCTTCCCCTCTGTGTAACATGTTCAGCCTTGTCCTGCTGTGATAATGCTATTTGTATCAACTGCAGTTTATTTTTTGCAATGGAGGATTATTGAATCAGAGGAGTGGCTTCGCAGGATGTATGAAGATACAGTTAGATGCTAGCTAATTCTTCCGGTCGGTGAACTGAGCATCGAAATTAGGAATCGACGTTTAACAATTTCGGGAGAAACGAAACGTAAGACAAACCCCAACCCTAGTAGGATACACTTGATGAACAAGGCTCTGAACTAACCCAAACATGACATTGCTTTGCTAGTTCCTCCAGTCTTCCACCGCGTGAGTAACAGAGAAGCAGCCTGGGGTCTGGAAGATCGGGAGGATGACAAGAATGAGGACATGGTCGAGAAGCGAGAGGTGGTCCTCGGCCATCCCATCAGTCTCTCTTGTGAGAGTAACGCCATACCTCCACCCAAGCTTAATTGGTATAAAGATGGACAGAAGCTCACTAGCGCTGATGGAGTGCTATTACTGCCAGGTCAGATTATTGGTCATTGTTGGAGCTCTGTGGTATTTTAAATGACCAAATACCAGCTGCATGTCTTGCGTTGTCATCTC
The DNA here is from genome assembly GCF_033978685.3 of Nerophis lumbriciformis. Taxonomy (NCBI): domain Eukaryota; kingdom Metazoa; phylum Chordata; class Actinopteri; order Syngnathiformes; family Syngnathidae; genus Nerophis; species Nerophis lumbriciformis. The sequence goes on from NC_084559.2 coordinate 22,320,230, forward strand.
AGGTGGACAGGTGCTACAAATTGCCCGTGTGCAGAAAGAGGATGCAGGAAGGTATACATGTGAGGCAGTCAATGAGGCCGGAGAGGACCATATGCACTTTGAAGTGGAGGTCTTGGGTATGCAAGAACACCGGCATTTTTGTTGTTGAAATAAACATTATAAAATAACATGTGACGTATTTAGTCTCACCTGTGATCATGAGCACGTCAGAGGAGTTCATGGAGGAAATAGGAGCAGTGGTCAACAGCACCGTGGTCTTGCACTGTGACGCTGCAGGACATCCGAGTCCAGATATCTCATGGCTTAGAGACGGACAGCCAGTCGACATAGACTCCGACCATCTCATAAGTGAAGATGGGACACAACTCCAGGTAAGGCGGGGGTTTTACAGCTCCAACAATGCCCTGCTTCTGTCCTGAGGTATAACTTCAATCTTCTTATCCAGCTGCCCAGTGTAAAGGTGTCAGACATGGCTGGGTACTTGTGTGTAGCTGAAAACAAGGTTGGGTCAGTTGAGAAGCTATTCAGTCTGACAGTTCAAGGTAAGAGGATATTTAAAAACAAAAGTGTCATTACTCAGAATTATTTACAGTCGTCCCTTTTATTCGCGATTATTTGGTACCGGAAATGACCGTGATAAACAGATTTCCACGAAGTAGGGTTGTTATTAGCAAATCAAATATTTTCAAAGTTAGAACATAAAAACTGTTGTGATTATTTTCCTTGTGTTTGGTGTTTTTCCATTTCTCTACGGCAGGGGTCTCAGACACGCGGCCCGTGGGCCAATTGCGGCCCGCGAGACGTTATTTTGCGGCCCGCACCTTAATATGAAAATTTAATGTTAGTGCGGCCCACGAATTTTATATGAATGGGGCTTGACAGCGTCATACTTGCCAACCCTCACGATTTTTCCGGGAGACTCCCGAATTTCAGGGCAACCATTCTCTCGAATGTCTGCCGATTTTCACCCAAACAACAATATTTAGGGCGTGCCGTGATGGCATTGCCTTTAGCGCCCCCTACAACCTGTACAAACAGCGTGCCAGCCTAGTCACATGTTGTATTTGGCTTCTGTACACACACGTAAGTGACTGCAAGACATACTTGATCAACAGACACACAGGTCACACTGAGGGTGGCCGTATAAACAAGTTTAACACTGTTACAAATATGCGCCACACTGTGAACCCACACCAAACAAGAATCACATACACATTTCGGGAGAACATCCGCACTGTAACACAACATAAACACAACAGAACAAATACCCAGAATCTCATGCAGCCCTAACTCTTCCGGACTACAATATACACCCCGCTACCACCAAACCCCGCCCCCCCAACCCTGCCCCCCCACACATCAACCCCCCCCTCCGTGCGTCGGTTGAGGTGGGCTGGTTCTGTTGTGTTTATGTTGTGTAACGGTGCGGATGTTCTCCCGAATTGTGTTTGTCATTCTTGTTTGGTGTGGGTTCACAGTGTGGCGCATATTTGTAACAGTGATAAAGTTGTTTATACGGCCACCCTCAGTGTGACCTGTATGGCTGTTGATCAAGTATGCCTTGCAGTCACTTACGTGTGTCTGCAGAAGCCTCATATAACATGTGACTGGGCCGGCACGCTGTTTGTATGGCGGAAAAGCGGACGCGACGACAGGTTGCAGAGGACGTTAAAGGCTGTGCTATCACGGCACACCCTTAATATTGTTGTCCGGGTGAAAATCGGGAAAGATTCGGGGGAATCTTTGCCCCGGGAGATTGTCGGGAGGGGCACTGAAATTTGTGAGTCTCCCGGAAAAATCGGGAGGGTTGGAAGTATGTTGCTAGGGCGGGATAGCCATTCAAAGAAGCTAAATTCATTAAAAAGTGCATGTTAGATTTTTTTAAGAAATATTTTCTTGCGGCCCAGCCTCACCCAGTTTCTGCATCCAGTGGCTCCCAGGTAAATTGAGTTTGAGACCCCTGTCCTATGGTGTCACTTCCTGATTTAAGCGCGACAGACAGGGCTTGTGCATTGTTTCAGTTTTGCATTGCTTTATGCATGGGATACATGTTTCCTGCCTACAACATGTTTTTGTATCATCACCCGTGGTTCACTACACTTTAAAAACTTTTGACAAATCCATCACCTTGTCATCTGTACGTCGTCTCCTGTCTCTGGGGTCACGTCTACAGCTGACATACGTGTTTGTGACAATTAGAGCCCTCTAAACAACAAACAGACATACACCCACAGAGTCACCTTTACACCCGTTTGTTCTACTACTGCTCAATCAATCAATCAATCAAAGTTTACTTGTATAGCCCTGTGGAAGTCTTCCTCCCGTGGGTCCCCCTGATGCCGACAAATCTCCACGATAGCCCGGATGTCTGGTGTTAGAAATGTCTTTTTTATTTGGCAGCGCACACACGCTAGGAAAACACACCCAACTTTTCAGTTCCGCTCTGTGACTTTTCAGTCTCTCCTAATGTCCAGTGCACGTCTGCTCAATAACTCCAACTCCAACTCCCACTCTCGTGTCTCGGGCCGGCTGCTGCTAATAAGCATGGCAGGTGATTGGATGATCAACCCCAGCTGGGTAATCCAATCACCTGCCAGCTGTGCTTCGAGGCCGGTCCTTCCGCACCACGCTCCGCGGCAGGCCCTCAGACCACAACCCCCCTCCACAAGCCCTAAATCATGAGTGTCTCAAAGGGCTGCACAAGCCACAATGACATCCTCGGCTCAGATCCCACATCAGGGCAAGAAAAAACTCAACCCAATGGGATAACAATGAAAAACCTTGGAAGAACCAAGGAGGATCTATTTAAAGGCTAGAGTATACAGATGAGTACTGCTCGTGTATTCTACTGTAGCTTACAGTACTCACCGACTCTCCACGCATTGCTATGACCGACGCCCATATTTTAAGTGCGATGGAGCAAGGGACGACTGTAATTTACAAAAGACTTGCCGACTCATGTCACCTATGTATACAATATAATTCCCCCCTCTCAGTGCCACCAAGAATAATAGGTCCTAAAGAGGAGGAGCTTAGCGTCATTGCGGGTCACATGGTGTCATTGCTTTGCGATGTCCAAGCATACCCTCCGCCAGAAATAACCTGGACCAAAGATGGGCAGATACTCCAGTTCAGTACTGGTATCCACATTCTGCCAGGTGAAGCCTAGAACAATCAATCCACAAATATATAAACAATAAAATCCCAATGCTTCATAAAATCTTACCATTCCTTTGTTTAATTTGCAATATTGTAGGTGGCCAGATGCTGCAGCTGCCTCGGGCAAGAGTAGAGGACGCAGGACAATACGTGTGCACGGCCTCTAACTCAGCTGGCCAAGACCAGAAGAGTCTTCTCCTCAGTGTTTATGGTGAGCTTCATACACAGATGATCCAATCTGAAAGCATTGTCTCAGCAAAAAAAAAAAGAAAAAAGCTGTTTGCCGCAGCTGTGACAGAGGATAGTTAAGAAGTGAATCATGGCAAGTTGCAATGTATCACAATGAGCTCATGTTCTCTTTGTAAATGCAAACCAACAGTCCTGCCCACCCTGAAGTCTCGTCTCGATGCTGAGTCAGACTTGGTGACCCCGCAGCTCGGCTCCTCCGTCATTCTGCGATGTGAGGCCCACGGTGTCCCTGAGCCTGACGTCACGTGGTATAAAAATGGACTCCAACTGGTCACGGGGAATGGACTGAGGACAGATCGCCACCAACTGGAGATCACAGGGGTTCAGGTCAGGAAACGTTTGAAGCTACAAACAAAAACTGACGTTAAACTGGCTCGCCATGGTATGACTTTTCTCACGCAAACAATCCCTCCTCAAAAAAATCGAAATTTGCTCCAGATGGCGGATGGTGGTACCTACACCTGCAAAGTGTCCAATGTTGCTGGTCAAGTTGATAGGACATTCAGGCTGACAGTTTATGGTGAGGAAGTCTCTTGTGTTGTAATGGTCACATGTTCGATGGGACCTATGATGATTCTAATCTACATTTAACATACTTCCTTGTGGTCTAGATTAGAGATGTCCGATAATATCAGTCTGCCGATATTATCGGCCGATAAATGCTTTAAAATGTAATATCGGAAATTATCGGTATCGGGACTTTTTAAAACGCGATGTACGTAGTGGTACACGAACATAGGGAGAAGTACAGAGCGCCAATAAACCTTAAAGGCACTACCTTTGCGTGCCGGTCCAATCACATAATACCTACGGCTTTTCACACACACACACAAGTGAATGCCATGCATACTTGCTCAACAGCCATACAGTTCACACTGAGGGTGGCCGTATAAACAACCTTAACACTGTAACAAATATGCGCCACACTGTGAACCCACACCAAACAAGAATGACAAACACATTTTGGGAGAACATCCGCACCATAACACAACATAAACGCAACAGAACAAATACCCAGAATCCCTTGCAGCACTAACTCTTCCGGGTCGCTACAATATACACCCCCCCGCTATTCTCTACCCTCGCCCACCTCAACTTCCTCATGCTCTCTCAGGGAGAGCATGTCCCAAATTCCAAGCTGCTGTTTTGAGGCATGTTAAAAAAAATAACGCACTTTGTGACTTCAATAATAAAAATATGGCAGTGCCATGTTGGCATTACATTGTTTAATACATCCAGCGGGGCATCACAACAAAATTAGGCATAATAATGTGTTAATTCCACGACTGTATATATCGGTATCGGTTGATATCGGAATCGGTAATTACCGTATTTTTCGGGGTATAAGTTGCTCCGGAGTATAAGTCGCACCGGCCGAAAATGCATAATAAAGAAGGAAAAAAACATATATAAGTCGCACTGGAGTATAAGTCGCATTTTTGGGGGAAATGTGTTTGATAAAACCCAACACCAAGAATAGACATTTGAAAGGGAATTTAAAATAAATAAAGAATAGTGAACAACAGGCTGAATAAGTGTACGTTATATGAGGCATAAATAACCAACTGAGAACGTGCCTGGTATATTAACGTAACATATGGTAAGAGTCATTCAAATAACTATAACATATAGAACATGCTATACGTTTACCAAACAATCTGTCACTCCTAATTGCTAAATCCCATGAAATCTTATACGTCTAGTCTCTTACGTGAATGAGCTAAATAATATTGTTTGATATTTTACGGTAATGTGTTAATAATTTCACACATAAGTCGCTCCTGAGTATAAGTCGCACCCCCGGCCAAACTATGAAAAAAAACTGCGACTTATAGTCCGAAAAATACGGTAAGAGTTGGACAATATCGGAATATCGGATATTGGCAAAAAAGCCATTATCGGTCATCTCTCGTCTAGATAATATGTATTGGATATGTTTTCGTGCAAACTTTGCATGAATTATGTTCCACAGTTACATTTATAAACCTTAACCATCCATCCATTTTCTACCGCTTGTCCCTTACCGTAAACCATAAAACCTTGATTTAACGCTTTGACATTGTTTAACACGAGTATTGTAATTTACAAATCAGAAAAGACTAACATCATCATAGGTCTCAGTAGTAGTTGATAGATAATACAGTAAGAACAAAATGTAATACATTGTATTTGAACAGTTCCACCTGCTCTGGAAGGGCCTCTCCAGGAAGCCCTAAACTACACCCTGGGCTCTCATGTATCTCTGCGATGTGAGGCTTCAGGGGTCCCTGTGCCGAGCATCACATGGCTCAAGGACGGAACACCTATTGGTAAGAGGGAGGCAAACACAGTGGAAATGTAGATAGTATTAAGATAATGTGTCTGCTTCCAGAAAGCAGCTTGCAGTGGCAGTGGTCTATTAGAGGGAACCGCCTTGAGCTAGGGCCTCTTACACTTTCCCATGCCGGAACCTACACGTGTGTGGCCAAGAATAGTGAAGGGCAGGAACAAAAGGACTTCATGCTCGCAGTGCAGGGTAATTAATGACCTGTGTCAAAATGTTATTGCAATACGTTTATGGACCGGAATTATTATTGATTTTGTCGTACTCAGTATCCCCTACCATCCTGGACTCTAACCATCCATCTGAGGTCAGTGCACCCACGGGAGAAGAGGTCACACTTGAGTGCAAAGCAGCAGGAAACCCCACACCGCACCTGAGCTGGCTTAAAGACGGCGTAACTTTGGAAGGGTCAGATACTCGGCACATTGCGTGAGTTCATTCCCAGTCCTCCCTTTCTACACTGCAAAAACTGAAATCTAAGTAAGATTAAATATCTCAAATAATTGCTTATTTTCTGTCTAATAAGATAATTCTTCTCACTAAGCAGATTTTATGTTAGTGTTTTACTTGTTTTAAGGGTTTTGGTCCTAAATGATCTCAGTAAATCTCAGCTTGTAGCTGAGATTTGATGACCTATATTGAGTAAAACATGCTTGAAACTAGAATATCAACTGTTGCAATGCTGTGTCATCAACACTCACAAGTATAAAACTGCTTTTTTAAAGTAATAATTTCTTATTTCAAGCATGAAAAAAAAATCATGATTTTAACACAATTGTGTCTCATAATTAAAACAGATGACAGCCAAATGGACTTTGCTGCTTTATTTTCAATGAAACAATAGAAAATACATACTCATATAGTAGTACAGTTGGCACAGTGCAGTAAACTGACAGTTAATAGTACAACATTTAACATTTCAAACAATTTTGAACAGAAATAGTTCGTGCACATTCAGATAAATTCCTCAAAATTACAATTAAAAAAATTTTGGTCGGGGACCGGGCTGTATATATGTGCACTAATTGACTGAAAGAGCACGCACTTGTCGCGATGATGTCATGTTATCGATGGAAAAATGCATTTTTAGAGCATATGATTTGCCTGAGCGGCTAGGAGACCCCGAGAGTAACAAGCGCTTGCCTTGTTGCCTTTCCATTAAGAAAAATAAACTCGTTTTTAGTATAAATTTGCTGGTTTCAAGAAATGTAATGCCGAGCACATATCATTATGTCAAGATAATGGCACTAGCATTTACTTCATTTAAGAATATTTTTCAACATATTGAGCAAAAAGGTCTCTTTTTTTTTCTACCAAGAAAAGTACACTTGTTATTAGTGAGAATATACTTATTAGGGACCGCAATGTCCCTAAGGGACAGAGGACCCTATTGTAATTGTAAGGTTTTATTTTTATTATTCCGCCGCCTCTTTGAGCTGTAATTTGACCCCCTTAACATGCTTCAAAACTCACCAAATTTGACACACACATCAGGACTGGCAAAACTTGTGATCTAATGAAAAAAACCTATCCTATTGCGCTCTAGCGCCCCCTAGGAAAAAACACAGTCAAAACTGCCTCTAACTCCCAGTAAGAATGTTGTAGAGACATGAAACAAAAACCTCTATGTATGTCTCACTTAGACCTACATTTCATACATTGACATCTTTCAGTAAAAATCAACAGGTAGTTTGCAATTCCCCCTTCAAAACAAAAGTTTAGTAAAAACAGTCACTTTTGCCTCTTTGAGCTGTAATTTACCCCCTTAACATGCTTCAAAACTCACCAAACTGGACACACACATCAGGACTGGCAACAATTGCGCTCTCATATAAAAACCCAAACCCAAAACTCAAAATTGCGCTCTAGCGCCCCCTAGGAAGAAAACACAGACACAACTGCTCCTAGGAAGAAAACTCAGACAAAACTGCCTGTAACTTCCAGTAAGAATGTCTTAGAGACATGAAACAAAAACCTCTATGTAGGTCTCACTTAGACCTGCATTTCATATATTGACAACTCCCAGCAAAAATCCACAGGAAGTTTGCAATTCCCCCTTCAAAACAAAAGTTTTGTAAAAACCGGTCACCTTTTTTCAAACATTATCTCCTCTGAGCGCGTTTGTCGTGTCGGCTTCAAACTAGCACAGGAAAGAGATTGAACCTTTCTGATTAAATGTTGACAAAAGAGTTTTAATTACTGCTCCGGTTTGGATTTTATGTGCCGTCAAAGTCGGTCCCGTCCATCGTTGCTTGCAGCTTTAATTTTAAGGTATTTTTGGGTTCATTGAGGTTAGCTAATTTGACTTGTTTTGGAAAGTCTCGACAAGCCAAATTTTCTTGTTCTATTGGCAAATAATTTTGCTTAGTTCAAATAAAATACACCTAATTTTTGTATTTTTTTTTTTCTTGTTTTTGAACACTGACTTTTTGCAGTGTGGCAGAATGACGCACTCTGAAGTGTATGATATGTTAGTAACAATGAATTATGTGTTCTTTTTTTTCTTTTTTACAAAGTAGCTCAATTTGTTCAACACGAGCCAATACTATTAATCTTTGTCGTTCCCAAAAGGTTTGGTAAATAAACTACAAATCATTAACACTCAAGGAGGTTATTATGCTGAGAGATGAATGGGTGGAGAGACAAATTTGTTTATGGTACATTCATGGAGATCATTAAGAGCAGCTGTTTTACAGCTGTGCAGTAGCTTGCATGATGAATGGAAGTTTAACAACCGTGTTCTTTCAATAGGAAACACGTGGGGTTCTGATAATCACGATGAGAATGTAATTCTGGTGTTGGACTATAATATACACAGCAATGGTTTGAATACTCTTTTGTATTTGTTATGTATACCAGTGCGACTCCTGATGGCAGCACTTTAACTTTGCTGAGGCTTAGTCCTGAGGATTCGGGAACATACACATGTTTGGCTGTCAGTCCTGCTGGCGAGGAGAGCAAAATCTACACCCTCTTTGTCCTCGGTCAGTTTCAATAACGAATAAGGTATAGGAAGAGTGTTTGGAATTATATATTTATATATGGTTTCTTGTCACAGTACCGCCATCTATCTCGGGTGAGACCACAGAGCCCAGAGAGGTGCAGGCCACACAGGACAGTGCTGTGACTCTAGAGTGTCATGCAGAAGGAAATCCTCCCCCTCAGATTAGCTGGCTGAAGAATGGCCAACCGCTACTTCTATCACCTCGCACACACCTCATCTCTGGTGACTCGGTGTTGAGGTGTGTTTACAAAACTGATCATTTAGGAAGATTTTGTTCCCATTATTTTGATAGTTACATGATTACTCGTGGAAGTGATGCTGACTTTTTCCATTTTCTCATCATTTAGGATTTCTGCTTTACAGTCGTCAGATGCTGGCATTTACACATGCATAGCTCGCAGTCAAGCTGGTCTGGCTGAGCTCAGCTACGATGTCCAGGTGCAAGGTACCACTGACGTTTGACCTCAAAGGGCCTGATTCACTTCCACATTCATGACATCATACACTCCGACGGTCAAACATGTCCCGTTTTGTTATGTTGTGAAATACGCAACACATGCCATTTTTGGACGATATTGAAATACGATCAAGATAACAGTACTTATTTTTAGTACGGCAAAACTCTGGGAGGCGCTACTGTTGTTATGGTGTGTCTGGAATTATGCAAAAATGCATGTAAGGATCAACGTTCCCTCTAAGGTGCGTGCCTGCGCAATTGCGCACTGCTCAAGCGTCCTCTGCACACAGCAAATATATGCCGCGCACCAAATCAAATCCCATCTGAATTCTAAACAAAATAAACACATTTATTGTGTGTAATTTTGCAATGCAACTCTGAGTGACAGTGACAACAAGCGGCCCTAACGGTGTTCGTCAATACCGTTCAGTTGAACACTGTTCAATTATTGTAACGTCTGTCGAGATGCTTCGAGGACAGGAATTATATCGATCACTTTATTGAGCAAAACTGTCTATATTCGGCCATAACCACACCAAAAACATGAGTAAAAAACTTCTATCTCGAAAAACTAGTCATTTTCTGCCGTACAAACCAGGCCAAAACCAACTTGTCATCTGTCACCAACACGCATAGCACTAAGCCACTGGTGCGTTTATGGCCACACAAAAAGTCGGACAACTCAAACACCACACAAAGTTACACTATGACTCCTCAGTCATACGTGTGCTTATTCTACTGTCATTTATTATTAATGTCAATTTATTTATATTAATCATGGAATGCTGTTACTTGATAAAATTACAGGAATGCACACTTCATCCTATGCTTACATTTCATTGTGCAACAGGACGATGTTTAAGGGGAACTAAATGTGATCTCTGAAAGGGGTACAGATGATTTCCAAAGCAGGTTTTGGGGTAGGAGCTAGCGGAGGGTGTATATTGTAGCGTCCCGGAAGAGTTAGTGCTGCAAGGGGTTCTGGGTATTTGTTCTGTTGTGTGTATGTTGTGTTACGGTGTGGATCTTCTCCCGAAATGTGTTTGTCATTCTTGTTTGGTGTGGGTTCACAGTGTGGCGCATATTTGTAACAGTGTTAAAGTTGTTTATACGGCCACCCTCAGTGTGACCTGTGTGGCTGTTGACCAAGTACGCAATGCATTCACTTGTGTGTGTGTGAAAAGCCGTAGATATCATGTGACTTTAAGGCACGCCCCCAATATTGTTGTCTGGGTGGATATCGGGAGAAATTTGGGAGAATGGTTGACCCGGGAGATTTTCGGGAGAGGCACTGAAATTTGGGAGTCTCCCGGGAAAATCGGGAGGGTTGGAAAGTATGACTGGGAGACGTAACTGCTCTGCACTTCTCCCTACGTCCGTGTACCACTCCGTACAGCGGCGTTTTAAAAAGTCATAAATTTTACTTTTTGAAACCGGTACCGATAATTTCCGATATTACATTTTAAAGCATTTATCGACATCTCTATCCGATATCGATTCTTTCTTGCAAATAATGACATTGCGTCTGGTAAAACTTAAAAAGGAGTGTACTAGTGTAGTATAGTACTTCATGTGTTGCTGCTCCTGGTTAATCTTCTTCAAACAATATAAAATCACAGTGCGAAACAAATAAAATGATGGCGTTATTCTGCACTGGATGTGTTATCTTATTTATATTCAATGCTGTATTTAATGTCTCCAATAAAAGTATACATACACTTGTTGTTATATAATTTTGAGTAACTTATTTTAATTGCCAGTATTTTTCTTAAATAACCAACGTTTGCAAAGGCTGTTTCATTGCGAATGCTATTTTTAATGACACCTAGTTTATGTTTTAATTATTTAGGAAAGTATACAAGAATAAGTCTCAGCTTTTTTTTTTGCCAAGGTGAGAGTAGTCTAGTGTCGTATACAGTGTATATATTAAATATATATATATTTTTTTACCAATCAAATTTTATTTAGACAATATTTCAATACTTTACTTACTTTACACTGTTCATGTTAATGATAATAAACATTATGTCAAATAACTTGAGTAACACAGATATTGATATTTTGCTTTGCGAATCGATATTAGAGCATAAGGATTTGGTGTCTATTAAACAAGACAAGAGGCAAAGAATTAAACAGAGACAGACTTCAATTTGGACTCAATATTGAGGAGAGTACCCTTGCACAGTATCTCAGCACTCTCTGCCAAAAGATTGCACGCCTCCTTCTTTTGTTTTGGACCCTTCCCCACCATATGGCCACCGCTGTTTCCAAAGGACAAAGGTGGCAAAAAGTTCACAGAAAAGGTCGTTATAAATTCACAGAAAAGGTCAGTTCAAAAAGTGTTTGTAAAATAGTTAAAAAAGAGGTCCATAAAATAGTTCAAAAAGACGTTCGTAAACCAGTTCAAAAAGGAGGTTCAAAAAGAGGTCGTCTGAAAATTGGGCAGATCCTGTCTTCTCTCCGCTTTGAAGTCCTTGGGTTAGAATAATATCTTTCTGTTGATTACCATACATGAAAGAACACAGGAACACCTTCATCTTGCTTTCCCCCCCGACACAGTGGAGTTTTACGAGCTTTACTCTTGGTTGGTTTCAAAGACAGCTTTTGTCTTCTCACCAGACCCTACAAAGTTTTTGTGATAATTTAGAAACAATTATTCTAACATTTGGTGTCGGCAGTATCGATATTTTAGTATCGATCAGTACATCACTACTTGACACACAAGGGGTGCGCTTCCTCTCGGACAGCCATTTCTGCGCAACTGCCACTTTGCACGCACTTTTCAAATGTGCTAAATAAAGATGTAAAACAACAGCTGCAGAACAATTTTAGTCTTGATAAATCACTAGCGAGCGCTAAATGATATTTGCACCTCCGCGTCCCAATATTGTGGGCATTCTGATAATCAATATATATTTTGCATATACTATAAAGCTATGCCAAATGGATTGTGCTCCTTACTTTGCTCACTTAAGAGATGCATTCCTCTGTACACGAGCTTAGTAGATCACTTTTGCGTGTGCTATCAAGTTTGCCCGTGTTTTAATACATGCACACCTTTAGTAGATTAGGCTTTAACAGTTGAATACTGTACATAAAGTTTGAGTACCAATGAATCCCAACGCTTATTACACTACAGTGCCCCCTGGTGTGGATTATGTGGAACCGGTGGAACCAGTAACAGTGGTCAAGGGCTCCTTGGTAACGTTGACCTGTGAAGCCCGTGGCATTCCTCCTCCAACATTGACATGGATGAAGGATGGCCAGCCTCTGTCACTTCATCGGAACCTGCTGCTGGATGGACAGGAGACACGGCTGCAGCTGCCTGACGTGGCACCCTCAGAAGCAGGCCTTTACAGCTGCGTTGCCAGCAACCAGGCTGGAAGCAGCACAAAGACGTTTAACCTCACCATACTAGGTAACTCTAAAACATCTAAACATCCTAAACTATTTGTGGTTTTATACTAAGTTGTGTGGTGAATATAACCTTGCATACACAATAAAGGAATGTTTTTTATGAATAAACAACAGGAATGATCTGTTTTTGCAACCTAAAACTTAAATCTGTTTTGACCATTTCAGTCATAATACCTTTCCTTGTCATAATCCAGAGCCTCCAAGGATATCCCGCTCTCAGGGCACCCCAGAGGAGCTGACCATTGCAGTTAACAGCCCACTGGAGCTGGAGTGCTTGGCAGAGGGAGTACCACCTCCCACCCTAAGCTGGCTCAAGGATGGTCAGTCCCTGGAAGGGAATGACATCATTCAGGAGGATGGCCACATTCTCAGTATCAGCAAAGTTCAGGTACAAACAAACAGCCTAGCTTTGTGTAGTCCACCCCTATTTGCCCAACGGAGACAGTGTAGTAGACACTGAGGCCTTGATCTACTAAAGGTTTGTGTGTAAAACATATGCAAACTTGATACCGTACGCAAAGCAGATCTACTGGTACTAAGCTTATGCACAGATGAATTTGTCTACTAAATTAGTAAAAAAGAGTGCAATCCATTTAGCGTGTCTGTCTTAATGTATATAAAGTTAAAGTACCAATGATTGTCACATTTGATTGATTGATTGAAACTTTTATTAGTAGATTGCACAGTACAGTACATATTCCGTACAATCGACCACTAAATGGTAACACCCGAATACGTTTTTCAACTTGTTTAAGTCGGGGTCCACGTTAATCAATTCATGGTGTGGTGAAATTGGTCCTCTGCATTTGACCCATCCCCTGGATCACCCCCTGGGAGGTAAGGGGAGCAGTGGGCAAATAATTTTTGGTGATTTAACCCCCAATTCCAACCCTTGATGCTGAATGCCAAGCATTGAGGTAATGAGTCCCATTGTTATAGTCTTTGGTATGACTCGGCCGGGGTTTGAACTCACAACCTACCGTTCTCAGGGCGGACACTCTAACCACTAGGCCACTGAGTAGGTCTGGAGAAATATGGAGAAATATATAGATGATTAAATTACCCATAATAGTGGGAGGAGCACAGGAAAATATAAACATTTAGCGCTTGCAATGCGATTTATCATGCATGAATGTGTCTGGCGTCTTTCTTTGGCACGTCTGGAATATTTGTGAAAACTGGCACAAAAATGTGTGAACCGCGGTCAGAAAGAGGCAATCACTGCATATAAAAAGAGAATCTTCAGTGCTCATGTTGACAATTGACACATATTCAAACATGACATGACGAAAATACTCTGTTGGGTGCAGTTGAAATACAGTATAAACAATTAAATAACATGTGAAAAATATATACATAAATACTAGTACAAACAGTGCACAACAGTGAAAAAACAATGTAGGCTATTGGGACAAATTCAATATACTAATGGCCCACGGATAAAAAATGTTTTTAACTTAGTTCGTCCTGATCTTGTGTGACCAAACTCTCTTCCCTGATGGCAGCAGGTTGAACAAGTGCTGACCAGAGCGAGAGTTGTCTGCCAGGATTTTCTTTGCTCATCCGAGGCCGCGAGATCGAGTAATGTCCTCCAGGGAGGGTAGAGGGCAGACTATAATCTTCTCTGCTGTCTCGGTCACCCTTTGCAGAGCCTTCCTTTCTGCAGCAGAGCGGACAGACAACCACGCAATTATTCAGTACATCAGCTCTGGCTCTATGTTGGCCCAAAAAGAGATACCTACAGTTTCTCCCCAAGTTGGTTCCTCTGCAGCACACAAAGGAAGTGGAGTCTCTGCTGTGCTTTTTTGACCGGTGCTGAAGTGTTGGCAGTCCATGTGAGGTCATCCGAGATGAAAGTTCCTAGGAACTTAAAGGAGGTCACTGCCTCCACACATCCATTTACCACAGGTGGGGCTGTTCCCCTTGCTGTCTTTTAATATCAATGACAATCTATTTGGTCTTTGTAGTGTTCAGCCTCAGGTTATTTTTGGTGCACAACCCTGGCATTTCCTCTCTGTAGGCTGTTTCATCACCCCCACTTGATCTGGCCGTCCACTGTGGTGTCGCCAGCAAACTTAACGATGGTGTTCGAGGGATGAATGGGGACAAGGCACACGTATGAACAGGAGGGGGCTCAAAGCAAAGCCTTGAGGAGAGCCAGTGCTGACTGACAGTGTGGAGGAGCATAGTTGATCCACCTCAACAACCTGAGGTCGGTTGGGTAGAAAGGAGTAACAGATGAGAGGAGGTAGACCCAGGAAGCTCAGCTTCTCCACCAGGATGTCGGGGATTATGGTATAGTATTGAATTGAGCTGTGTTGGGTTCCAGATGTTCTACAGCTGAGTGGAGAGCAGTGGTGATGATGACCTCTGTGGGCCGGTTTAGCCCGTTTAGGTAAACTGGTGAGGATCAAAGTTTTGGCAGAGGCTTTGATTGATTGGAAAACAAGCCTTTCAAAACACTTCTTAAACACAGACGTCAATGCTACTGTTCTGTGATCATTTAAGTCTTTTATGGCTGTCCTTTTGGGGATTGGAATGACAGTGGCTGCATTAAGTCAGGGCAGGACTTGGGCTTGTGCCAGGGATGAATTGAATATCCGTGTTAGTACCTCCACCAGTTGGTCTGCACAGTCCAACAGACCTTGCCCGATATGCCATCCGACCCAGCCGCTTTACGTGGGTTTATAGCCTACAGTGACCGCCTCACCTGGTGTTCTTGGAGGATGAGCAGTTGAGGACTAGAGGGTAGGCGGGGCATCTTGGGTGTGGTTGGTCTGGATGACTTGAAACGGGCAAAGAAGTGATTGAGCTCCTCCGCTAAAGAGTCTTCCGTGTTGTTGGCTGCAGATAAGTTCTTTTTGTAACTCGTCAGGTGTTGGATGCCTAGCCACTCCCACCGTGTCTTTTTGTTGTCTAAGTACATATCCACTTTCCTCAATTACTCCACTTATGCAGCCTTAATGCCTCTCCTGAGGTATGATCTAGTCCTGCTGTATTGCCCTCTATCTCCCAAGTGGAAGGTAGAGTTTCAGACCCTCATAAGTGCCTTGAGCTCTCAGATCAGCCACGGTTTTTGGTTAGGATAGACCCAGCGCCGCTTATCCACAGTGACAGTTTATGTAGTGTCTACTAAAAGACAGCACAGCATCTATCCTCTCCTGTAGCTGCAGATGGTCGAACACTGACCATGCTGTGGTCTAGGAGCAGTCCTGCAGTTGAAAGAGTGCCCCTTCTGGCCAGGTCTTAACAGTCCTGGTCATAGGCTTGCTTCTCTTCTGGAGGGTTGTGTAGGCAGGAATAAGGAGCAGGAGAGAGGTGGTCAGACATGCTTAGGTGGGGGAGAAGAACAGTCTTGTAGGTTCGCTTTAAATTACAGTGTTACTATGTAATAATATTAGACATTTCCACCTTTAAACTGATTAATGACTTAAGGGCTGATTTGGAGTTATATTATTAAAAACTAACTCTTGCAATATGCATTTTCTTGCCTCCGCCTAATTTGATTGCAGTTAGTGCCAGAGTCTCCCACAGCGTACCGCTAAAAAGTTGGTAATGTTGTAGATCGCACTGCAGGACAGCGCATAAAGAGTAAGCATCACTTTATGCAAGAGACAGTCAACGTGATTGTATTGTATAATCTCTTCTTCAAGGTTGAGGATGCAGGTCTATATACTTGCTTGGCCAGCAGTCCAGCTGGAGAGGATGGGAGAAACCATTGGATCCGCGTGCAAGGTAATCAAAGTTGTTCCCGCGTGCTGTTCAGTTTAAAGGTACACGTTTCTCTAGAGCATTATTCACTTACATTACACTGTTTATGCCAACGTAACTTATCCATAGGGCCCATTGTAGGGCCGCAAGCGACTCCAAAAACAAAACTGTTTCTCAGCTGTCATAGGTATGGGCTGCAGCGATACTCACTTGTAGTACACTTTTCCTGCACTTGTAGCAGTAATGAAAATCTGAAACAAACAGAAGAAGTCTGGAGCTAAAGTCATAGAGAAGTTTCCTAAGTGCAGAAATTATGACTAAAGTGGTGTAGCTGTATTTGTTTTATTATTTAATAAACATACATGTATTTATTGTTTGTTAATTATTTAGTTAGAATCTGTTTGTTTTAGCACTGCGTAAGTGTATGTAATTTAATTTAATTAATCATTTATGAGTACCTTTTTTTTTTCAGTATATTTGATAAATTTTTTTTTTTTGGAGTCTTGATAATAATCATTGTGGTTAACACATGGTTTCATATCAATTGAAAATGTGTATCCTGTTAAACTGTAAGTAAATTCGACATAAATATTGAATATGATTCAAATCAAGAATAAAAATGACTAAATTCAATGTTAATATTTGAATGGGCCCCGGGTACCTCTGTAGTGGAAAAAATGGGCCCCATATATATATATATATATATATATATATATATATATATATATATATATATATATATATATATATATATATTTTTTTTTTTTTTTAATGCATTCTAAATATTAAATAAATGCGATCAAAAGTCCGCTTACTATGGAGCCTATGGGACCCACTCTATTCGGCCTATGAAGGCCCCTAAAAAACATCCAAACACATCCATTGAGGTGTATATACATGATGTAAGTGTACAGTCGTGGTCAAAAGTTTACATACACTTGTAAAGAACATAATGTCATGGCTGTCTTGAGTTTTCAATAATTTCTACAACTCTTATTTTTTTGTGATAGAGTAATTGGAGCACATACTTGTTGGTCACAAAAAAACATTCATGAAGTTTGGTTTTTTTATGAATTTATTATGGGTCTACTGAAAATGTGACCAAACCTGCTGGGTCAAAAGTATACATACAGCAATATTAATATTTGGTTACATGTCACTTGGCAAGTTTCACTCCAATAAGGCGCTTTTGGTAGCCATCCACAACCTTCTGGCAAGCTTCTGCTTGAATTTTTGACCACTCCTCTTGACAAAATTGGTGCAGTTCAGCTAAATTTGCTGGTTTTCTGACATGGACTTGTTAACCTCACAAACAGACATGCACATACTTTTAAGAGTTGTGCTTTAAATTCAATTTACTCCATCAAATGTTTTGGATATTTGCAGGAAGCCGATTATTTATTGCTTTAAATTTAAAAAAATCACCAGATCCATACATTTCATGATTTAGGTGACTTTATAAAGAATGCATTTCTGTGTGCCCAATATCTGCCATTGTTTATTATTGTCGGTGTTCCATTTCGTAATGTGTATACCTTTTGTAAGGTGCTCTTGTAAGTATTTCCACAGACTTCCACAAAGTAGTAGTAGTAATTGGCTAATTAGTGTGTCTGAGCCAGTATGAACATTACAGAACATTAAGTCAATATTTTGTCATTTACACTGCAGTGTTTTAGCACGCAGGCTGATGTTATCTGAATAGAAATTCTTCGCATTTCAGTCCCACCGACGCTTCTTGGCTCTGAAGATGTGAGAACGCTGACAGTGCCAGTTAATGGACATTTGACCCTCGAGTGCCTGGCTGACAGTGACCCTCCTCCTGATATAGAGTGGTACAAGGATGAGGTCAAGATGCCGGTATGTGGTTTGTATGCAAGGTATTGGAAAAAAGAAAACATATTTCTGACTCACAAATCTCATTGTCCTTTTCATTCAGCTGGGTGGTCGTATTCAGCGGCTTGCGGGAGGACAGTACCTTGAGATACAAGATGTTAGAACTGAGGACAGTGGCCATTACAGTTGTGTGGTCACCAACATGGCTGGAAGCACCAGTCTCTTTTTTACGGTGGAGATTCTCTGTAAGTTGCTCTGTTAAAACAGTCATTCTTACAAATGTAACACATATTAAACACTTCTTTCTGCCTCTCAAGTGCCACCAGTTATAAAGGAGAGCAGCGCGGTAGTGACAGCTCATATGGGCCAGGATGCAGTTATACCCTGTGAAGTCCAGGATGGCTCATCGCCAACGATTATGTGGAGAAAAGATGGCTTCCCAATAATTCACGATAACAGCAAGTATGTTTTCATTTTGTGTTGACATTGTTAAAAACGGCAGTTAAAAAGCGTTAAGGGTTTTTACACTTTATAGCAGGGGTCTCCAGACTTATTTATTTTCAATGTCAATCAATCAATGTTTATTTATATAGCCCTAAATCGCAAGTGTTTCAGAGGGCTGCACAAGCCACAACGACATCCTCGGTTCAGAGCCCACATAAGGGCAAGGAAAAACTCACAACCCAGTGGGATGTCAATGTGAATGACTTTGAGAAACCTTGAAGAGGACCGCAGATGTGGGTGAACACCCCCTCTAGAGGAGACCGGATGCAATGGATGTCGAGTGGGTCTAGCATAATATTGTGAGAGTCCAGTCCATAGTGGATCTAACGTAATAGTGAGAGTCCAGTCCATAGTGGGGCCAGCAGGAGACCATCCCGAGCGGAGACGGGTCAGCAGCGTCCATGGCCACCGGACCTGTGCCCTCCCCTTCCACAAGGAAGAGGGGGGCAGAAAAGAAAAGAAACGGCAGATCAACTGGTCTAAAAACGGGGTCTATTTAAAGGCTAGAGTATGCAAATGAGTTTTAAGATGGGACTTAAATGCTTCTACTGAGGTAGCATCTCTAACTGTTACCGGGAGGGCATTCCATAGTACTGGAGCCCGAATAGAAAACTACGGAGCCCCTAAAGGGACATGGGGGAATTTTTTTATTTTTATAATTATTTATTTTTTTTAGACATGTATCTCGTGTGCAAGAGAAACTACCTCGTGCGCACGAGAAACTTTTTTTAAAATTATAAAAAAATAAATAATAATTTATAATTTATAATTTTTTTAGCACGAGAAAGTTTCTCGTGCGCACAAGATAGTTTATTTTTATAAAATTATTAAAAAAAAAAAAAAAATATATATATATATATATATATATATATTTATTTATTTTTTATTTATTTTTTTAGACATGTATGTCGAGCGCACCAGAAACTATCTTGTGGGCATGAGATACATGTCTAAAAGAATAAAAAATAAAAAATTATTAGAATTTTTTTTTATTTTTTTTAGTAATTTTATAAAAAGTTTCTCGTGTGCACGAGATACATGTCTAAAAAATAAAAAATAAAATAAAAAATTATAAAAAAAAGAATTTCCCCCATGTCCCTTTAGGGGCTCCGTAGAAAACGCTCTATAGCCCGCAGACTTTTTTTGGGCTCTGGGAATCACTAATAAGTCGGAGTTCTTTGAACGCAGATTTCTTGTCGGGACATATGGTACAATACAATCGGCAAGATAGGACGGAGCTAGACCGTGTAGTATTTTATACGTAAGTAGTAAAACTTTAAAGTCACATCTTAAGTGCACAGGAAGCCAGTGCAGGTGAGCCAGTATAGGTATGTTTATAAGTATATAAATGTATTTACAGTATAGGCGTAATATGATCAAACTTTCTTGTTCTTGTCAAAAGTCTAGCAGCCGCATTTTGTACCAACTGTAATCTTTTAATGCTAGACATAGGGAGACCCGAAAATAATTTTGAGAGGTACTTTTACAAAATGAAAAACGCAGAGAGCTAGTCATTTTGGTCATGTTTATTTTCATAGCTTAGTGCCTTTAAGGTTTATTGGCGCTCTGTACTTCTCCCTACGTCCGTGTACACAGCGGCGTTTTAAAAAGTCATCAATTTTACTTTTTGAAACCGATACCGATCATTTTGAAACCGATACCGATAATTTCCGATATTACATTTTAAAGCATTTATCGGCCGATAATATCGGCAGTCCGATATTATCGGACATCCCTAGTTTATTTAGACACTATTATTACATTTCTGAAAATGAGATGAAAGGACAGCATTGTTGTGGTTATCAGCCTTGACACAGATGGCCTAACTCACTCCTTTTTCAAACAATCTTTTCAGAATATGTACTTTTTATGTTTAAGTATTCGTCTTGGACACGATAAACAGTAGATGTATGCTTTGGCACATTAAATACATTCAAATAAAAACAAAATGAATGAATTCAAAAGATTTCAGCTATAGCCTATTTTAGGTACACCATGCTATCTGAAGGCTCCTTGCGTGTGCAAGATGTTCAGCTGAGCGATGCTGGCCGCTACCACTGCACGGCATCAAACCAGGCGGGCTCAGACCACAGGGGAATGGATCTTCGAATTTTTGGTAAGACAACACATAGTTGCTGTTTTTCAGCACATAGATGAGAAATGCTGGAATCTGTTCTATGTCCTCTTAGTGGGTCCTTCGATCAGCCCAGGCCCATTCAATGTGACAGTAACCATGGGCATCAGAGCTGTCCTGAGCTGTGAGACAACAGGAATACCACCCCCTAAAGTATCTTGGAAAAGGAATGGCTCCCCTCTTGATGTCAATCAGCATCCTGGTGCATACAGGTAAACATATGATTGTGCGGTTTTATTTAAATAAAAACAAAAATAACTAAAATATAGAACAAGACAGGATCTGATCTACTAAGACCCAAATACCACACGCTAAACAGCCTATGCAAGCTATACAATTGTGTGTACTGTTAGTGGGCGTGTTTGGTGTAATCTACTAGACCAGGGGTCAGCAACCCGCGGCTCTAGAGCTGCATGCGGCTCTTTAGCGCCGCCCTAGTGGCTCCCTGGACCTCTTTCAGAGATGTGTGAAAATCGAAAAAGATGAAGAAAAAAAAAAAATGTTTTGTTTTAATATATTTTCTGTAGGAGAACAAACATGACACAAACCTTCCTAATTGTTAGAAATCCCACTGTTTATATTAAACATGCTTATTTGGCAAGCACCGTTTTGTCCTACTAATTTCAGCGATCCTTGAACTCACCATAGTTTGTTTACATGTATAAGTTTCTCCGATGCTGCCACAGAAAGATGTGTTTTATGCCACTCCTTCTTTGTCTCATTTTGTCCACCAAACTTTTTATGCTGTGCGTGAATGCACAAAGGTGAGCTTTGTTGATGTTATTAAATTGTTGGAGTGCTAATCAGGCATATTTGGTAGGTGCATGGCTGCAAGCTAATCGATGCTAACATGTTATTTACACTAACTATATGTACATATTGCATCATTATGCATTGTTTGTAGGTATATTTGAGCTCATTTAATTTCCTTAATGTCCTCTGTGTATTTAATTGGCATGTGCATGTCTCATGACACATTATCTGTACGTAATATTGGCTGCATATCAGATAGTTGTTAGTGTGCCATATTGTTCCGGACCACAGCAAACGTTACCCAGCTTGCAAAGATTGTAATAAATCTATTAGAAGAAGACAGCCTGCCGTTTCCTTAAACTTGGACACGCACATCTATACCTTTGGCCATTCTAAGACAGTAATTTCCAGAAGTTATCTCATCCCGTGAGAAGCCTCAATTTTACTAATGATTTCCAATGTTGCAAAATGTGTAGAATAAATATTAAAATGCAACATTTCTGTCAACGAATATTTGCGTCAGCCTTTGATAGTAGGCTAATATAGACATTTGCCTTCATTATAATACTTATATAAGGCTTTTAATTTTTTGCGGCTCCAGACAGATATTTTTTTTGTGTTCTTGGTCCAATATGGCTCTTTCAACATTTTGGGTTGCCGACCCCTGTACTAGACTAATCTACTAAAAATGGTGTAGACCGCCCTATTTGTAGGAAGTTTTTGCATGTAGTACGCGACTTTCACCTTGGAGACACTTGATCATTTACTGCACATTTATGTTATCATGCTCCTACCTGTGTGTGGAGGTTTCTTCCCTCCGAGTTACTCGGACCACCAATCACAGACATGACAGCTCCTTTTCAGGGTTGAACACTGTTTTATTTTCAGTCTTTCTTGTGCTTTTCAGCAAATGTCTTTTTGTTCGTCTGTCTCGCTCTCGCTCGTGCTCCACCTCCAACTCCCCTCTCCTCCCCAGCTGCTGCCCTTTAACAGAGCGATAGGTGATTAGATAAGCAGGCCCAGGTGGACCATCTACGCACCTGTCGCTGATCTCGAAGCCGGTCCTGGCACACCCCGCTTCGCTGCAGGTCCGCAGGCCACGCCCCCCCACACTGTGTTTTTTTTCCTATGTTTTTAAACAAACAGCAGAGATGTACCACTTTATAGAAGAAGCCCTGGTGCACTTACAATGGAAACCACTTTTTTAAAAACTTTTTTAGCGTTGAAGGTGCGCTCAAGGGAGAGGCTGCAGCACTAACTGCGAGTGTGCACTCCAGGTGCAAGAAAATGGCACATATTGCAAGATTTTTTTTTCCACGTAAAAGTTTAAAAAAGCAAAAAGCCGCTGACCAGGGCTGAGAAAATCTGCAAAGACTCCTCCCCCCACCTCCACCAAGGACTGTTTTCACTGCTGGACTCTAGAAAGAGGTTCCGCAGCCTCCGAAGCAGAACCTCCAGGTTCTGTAACAGCTTCTTCCCTCAAGCCGTAAGACTCTTGAACGCATCATAATGAAATTATACCCTCAACTCCCCCCAAAATGGATTAACTCGCTGGAAGAAAAAAGACAATATAACATACATCCATAAACGTGGACGCATGTGAAAAAGTGCAATATATTTATCTGTACAGTAATCTATTTATTTATTTATATATATTTATATATTTATTTATTTTATATATATATTTATATATTATTTATATATATTTATTTATTTATATATGCACCTTATTGCTTTTTTTTTATCCTGCACTACCATGAGCTTTAGCGCCTTGCATGGCAGCTCCCTCCATCAGTGTGTGAATGTGTGTGTGAATGGGTAAATGTGGAAGTAGTGTCAAAGCGCTTTGAGTACCTTGAAGGTAGAAAAGCGCTATACAAGTACAACCCATTTATCATTTATTATGAGCTTATGTAACGAAATGTCGTTCTTATCTGTGCTGTAAAGTTCAAATTTGAATGACAATAAAAAGGAAGTCTAAGTCTAAGTCTCTAAGTCTATAATGATAAAATAGTTTTATGTGAAAAAACAAACGCCATTTAAAAAAAAAACACTGGCAGACACCAACACGCGTCGATCAAATTTGTTTTAACCAGCCCCTTTAGTCATCCAGCAGCTATGAAATTATAAAATTATATTGCTGAATAGACAATATGTATAATAGTCTTGTTTTTGACAGTCCATTTATGTTGAAAAGCATACATGGGATGTAGCTGCAGCGTTATCGCCTTTTCACTCACAGCCAGGTCTTTCTCTCTGGCACTCATCGAGGGCGGACGCTCCCCTTTCCTCTCCCTTATCTCTCCTGCTTGCTTCTTTGTCTTGTCTTGTCTTAACTTTATTGTTGCCTCTTTTTGCACTGCTCTCCAAATCTAAACATTGGAACTATTTAACTGGCCTCAACGAAATTGACAAGATCTTGGGTTTGGGGGAACCTGCTTGTCGTGACGGAGCTGTTGTTGCTGGACACACGACGGACTCTTGGGAGAAGATGGAGTGCCGTGTGCGTGGCGATCTTTTTCTGTGGAGGACGTGAAGATATCCACCTATTCGGAATTATGACAACAGGACATCTGCTGATTGGAGTAAGCGTTACTCTGGTTTGTCGACACATTGGAAGTTGCTGGCAGTCTTCAAAGTACCCCAAAGCTGCCACAAATGATTGGAGGATGCGGGAAGAACTGTGGACACTCTTGTGATTTGGATAACATCGGACTGTCTGTCTGTCCGCAGGATTTTGAGGACCAGTCATAGACAATTTAGAGAGAAAGGCATATTTTATTTTCACTCGCATACAAAACATTCTAACTTGGATTGTTTCCCTGGCTTCGAGACTCTCCCGAAGGACAGTGCGGCGAAGACACAACAAACTCCCTTCATGTCTCTCATGGACACACACCTGTTGTTGTTGACTTTGGACTAGTGACTGCACAAGATCAAGGCCGCGGAACAGAGACACACTGCAGGCTTACACACAAACATGCATCCAAAAAAATAAACGCCACACATACACACCCAACAAACCCCCCCAACCCAACGCCTTCAACGCCCATAGGCGTGATGAAAGGATAGTCAGCGCCTGAGAGCTGCAGCCTACCACCATGACCCCGCACTCCCTCCCCTCTGTTGCTAGATATCTCGAGATGTACGTTGTAATATGTATATGTGCTTTGCTATGGAGGTTTTTTCCCACTCCAGACTGGGCCCCCTTAGGAGCCCAATCCAGATTGTATTTTTTTACTCATCCTTCCCCAGCTTTTTACCTTTTTCCCCATCTTTTACGGGGCGCCTTGTGGCGAGCCATCAGCGTTCCTGACCTGTAACCCTGTACACTGTTTGTTTGTCTAATCTTGAACGGGTTTGTGCTGAAAACAAAGTTTCGTTGTACTTGTGCAATGACAATAAAGACCTATCTATCCATCTATCTATCTATCTATCTATCTATCTATCTATCTATCTATCTATCTATCTATCTATCTATCTATCTATCTATCTATCTATCTATCTATCTATCTATCTATCTATCTATCTATCTATCTATCCATCTATCTATCTATCTATCTAGCCGTGTACGCAAAATAGCGTTCACAGTTGAGTTTTAGTCTTAATAAAGCACAATGCGTGTGCTAAATATTTTTTTTGCATCTTCTTCCCCCAGTATTGTGGGTGTTCTGATGATCAGCATACTCCTGAAGGCAGACACGCTAAATGGATTGCGCTCGTTATTCTGCTCTCTTTAGCTTTGCGTGTGCTGTCGAGTTTGCATGTGTTTTAATACATGTCATTTTTTTGAAGATCAGGCCCATAGTCGTACTGTTTCTCTTTGCAGGTTACTATCCTCGGGTTCCTTGGTGCTTTTGTCGCCAGCCGATGAGGATGAAGGTTACTTTGAGTGCACTGCTGTGAATGATGTTGGAGAGGAGCGCAGAGTCATTGAGGTCAAGCTGCAAGGTATTGCTTTGGAGAGTTGTATATCAAAATAGACTTATTTAAAAATAACTGTTTACATTGTTTTTGAAGTGCCACCATCTATTGAAGATGACGTCACAACAATCACAGCTGTGAAAATGTCTGCTGTGGAGTTACCTTGTCACGTTAAAGGACGACCTCGGCCTACCGTGACTTGGAAAAAAAGTGGTGCCCAGCTGGGATCCAGAGGAGGAAGTTATCGCATCCTTCCTACTGGTAAGACAAGGTCTTCACTAAGATTACTTAAATACTTCATTATTCCACAGGCAGATTGTGTATTTTTACACTATCTTTCATGGCCAGTTATTTTTGGAAGATCATTTTTAAGCTAATGGCAACAATATGATATAGCTCCGGGTCATCTGTGCTGTATCCTGTTCTTTTGTTGGACAATTAAAGGTCGAGTCCACTGGAAGATTAAGCACAATTTATTAAAAACTGGTCACAGTCCCAGTCTCAATATTGCAAAAGCATCTATAAGTCAGTCCATATGACGGATGATCAAAATCTCTGGTGCCCTGAAGGCATACTTGCCAACCTTGAGACCTCCGATTTCGGGAGGTGGGGGGTGGGGGCGTGGTCGGGGGTGGGGCAGGGCGTGGTTAAGAGGGGAGGAGTATATTGACAGCTAGAATTCACCAAGTCAAGTATTTCATACATATACATGTATATACTATATATATATATATATATATATATATATATATATATATATATATATATATATATATATCAGTGACGTGCAGTCCCCCCCTGTTTATATTAAACATGCTTCACTGATGAGAGTATTTGGCGAGCGCTGTTGTTGTCCTACTAATTTCAGCGATCCTTGAACTCATCGTCGTTTGTTTACTTGTACAACTTTCTCTGATGCTGCCACAGAAAGACATGTTTTATGCCACTTCTTCTTTGTCTCATTTTGTCCACCAAACTTTTTATTCTGTGCGTGAATGCAAAAAGGTGAGCTTTGTTGATATTATTGACTTGTGGAGTGTTAATCAGGCATATTTGGTCAATGCTTGACAGCAAGTTAATTAATGCTAACATACTATTTAGGCTAACTGTATGTACATATTGCATCATTATGCCTTGTTTGTAGGTATATTTGAGCTAATTTAATTTCCTTAATGTCCTCTGTGTATTTAATTTATATGTTCATGTCTCATGACACATCATCTGTATGTAATATTGGCTGCATTTCTGATAGTTGTTTGTGTGCCATGTTGTTCCAGACCACAGCAAACGTCACCCAGTTCTCAAAGATTGTAATAAATCCATTAGAAGAAGACAGCCTGCCGTTTCCTTTAACTTGGACACACACATTTATTACACCTTTGGCCATTCTGAGCCAGTAATTTCCAGAAGTTATATCATCCTGTGAGAAGCCTCCGTTTTACTAATGATTTCCAATGTTGCAAAAATGTGTCGAACAAAAATTATAATACAGCATTTCTGTCAACGAAGATTTGCATCAGACTTTGACAGTAGGCTAATATAGCTAATATAGACACTTACATCATGTGTTGCCTTCATTATAACACTTATATAAGACTTTTTTTTGTATTGTTGGTCCAGTATGGCTCTTTCGACATTTTGGGTTGCCGACCCCTGTCTTAGTCCAAAGAATGTATCGCGTTAATTTAAAGGGGAACATTATCACAATTTCAGAAGGGTTAAAACCATTAAAAATCAGTTCCCAGTGGCTTATTTTATTTTTCGAAGCTTTTTTCAAAATTTTACCCATCACGCAATATCCCTAAAAAAAGCTTCAAAGTGCCTGATTTTAACCATCGTTATATACACCCGTCCATTTTCCTGTGACGTCACACAGTGATGCCAATACAAAAAAACATAGAACAGCAAGGTATAGCGACATTAGCTCAGATTCAGACTCGGATTTCAGCGGCTTAAGCGATTCAACAGATTACGCATGTATTGAAACGGATGGTTGTAGTGTGGAGGCAGGTAGCGAAAACGAAATTGAAGAAGAAACTGAAGCTATTGAGCCATATCGGTTTGAACCGTATGCAAGCGAAACCGACGAAAACGACACGACAGCCAGTGACACGGGAGAAAGCGAGGACGAATTCGGCGATCGCCTTCTAACCAACGATTGGTATGTGTTTGTTTGGCATTAAAGGAAACTAACAACTATGAACTAGGTTTACAGCATATGAAATACATTTGGCAACAACATGCACTTTGAGAGTGCAGACAGCCCATTTCAGGCGCGCTAAGAACATATATTACATATATTTTTCCACGATTTCAGCACTCAGGTTAACCATACCTAAATAGACACAAAATACTGCATTACACAAGACTACCCGAATGTACTCGAATGATTGAAAAAAATAAATGTTTTTAAGCTAAATTATTGGTAAACAGAGTTTATGTATAATAATTTACGTAAAACCGCGAGTAATGAATAAAGTTTTCATCAATTAATATATTCTGTAGACATACCCTCATCCGCTCTCTTTTCCTGAAAGCTGATCTGTTCAGTTTTGGAGTTGATGTCAGCAGGCCAGGGAAGCTGGGGTCGATATTCTTCTCTTGATCATCTTTGGTGGCATAAGGGACGGTTGCCATCTCTGTCGTAGCATAGCTTTCGTCGGTAAAGTGTGCGGAACAAACGACTGACCATTTCGTCGGCTTTCCCCACACCCTCGTATTTTGAACAAATTTCGTCCAATTTCTTGCCACTTTCGCATCTTTGGGCCACTGGTGCAACTTGAATCCGTCCCTGTTCGTGTTGTTACACCCTCCGACAACACACCGACGAAAATGAGAAAATGGCGGATTGCTTCCCGATGCGACGTCACGTTGTGTTGTCATCGCTCCGAGAGCGAATATTAGAAAGGCGTTTAATTCGCCAAAATTCACCCATTTAGAGTTCGGAAATCGGTTAAAAAAATATATGGTCTTTGTTCTGCAACATCAAGGTATATATTGACGCTTACATAGGTCTGGTGATAATGTTCCCCTTTAAGCAAAATGAAAGGTAGAGCAAAAAGGTATGTATTCTAAATTATCCTAACAATCTTACTGGGTCTATAATGGATTACATTTTGCAACAATATACAATTGCACTTACTTCTATGCAGGTGTGTTGGAGATAACTGCTGCATTACCGAGCCATGCTGGCAGGTACACTTGCTCAGCACGAAACCCGGCTGGAGTAGCTCACAAACACATCTCCCTCACAGTGCATGGTGGGTGTGAAGCACTGGAACAACAGTATTTCAATACAAATATCACTAAAAGATAATGAGAACATTGTATGTAATATGTCTTAACAAATTCAACAAAGTGCCCGCACCTTCTTAATGCATTAGAACCTCCAGAGATCAGGCCGATGACGGAGGAAGTACAAGTGGTGTTACACCACGGGACTATCCTGCACTGTGAGGTTCAAGGATTTCCCAGACCGTCCATCACCTGGCAAAGAGAGGGTGTTCCCATAGCAGCAGGTAACAACACACAAACCAACAGCTAAAGCTGGGCGATATGGCCTTTTTTTAATATCTCGATATTTTTAGGCCATGTCACGATACACGATATATATCTCGATATTTTGCCTTAGCCTTGAATGAACACTTGATGCATATAATCACAGCAGTATGATGATTCTATGTGTCTACATTAAAACATTCTTGTTCATACTGCATTAATATATGCGCATTTTAAACTTTCATGCAGAGAAGCAAACCACAACTAAGTCAATTGACCAAAACTGTATTTATTAAACAGTTATTAAGCAGTGGCACAAACATTCATGTCATTTCAAAACAGAAAGTGCAAGATTGTCAGAGACATTTTAAAACAAGCTATTACCATGAATTGATTAACGTGGACCCCGACTTAAACAAGTTGAAAAACGTATTCGGGTGTTACCATTTAGTGGTCAATTGTACGGAATATGTACTGTACTGTGCAATCTACTAATAAAAGTCTCAATCAATCAATCAAAGTGCACTTTTGTGCATGATGTCACTAAGAGATATAGTGTGATAACCAACCCGTGTGTCAATCAACCCCATTTTCCTCTACTCGTTTTACAGGTCACAGGCTGGCAGTGCTCTCAAACGGTTCCCTGAAGTTTTCTCGCGTCACACTTGGCGATGCAGGGACATACCAGTGCTTGGCAAAAAATGAAGCTGGCGTGGCTGTTGGCAGAACCAAACTGGTGCTGCAAGGTAAACATTAGCTCTGTCAGGCAAAAGAAAAATATGAAGGTGTTAAGATTGTATGATATGAATGAACTAGAAAATTCCCGCGGAAATTTTGATGGGCCTGCTATCTCTACCGTGGACCTCTG
This sequence comes from Nerophis lumbriciformis, assembly GCF_033978685.3. Lineage (NCBI taxonomy): Eukaryota > Metazoa > Chordata > Actinopteri > Syngnathiformes > Syngnathidae > Nerophis > Nerophis lumbriciformis. Next base: position 22,350,064 of record NC_084559.2, read on the forward strand.
GCCGGGGGTCGCCGGAAGCCGCCGTACTTATTAGATGGTGCCGAGTGTCTGAATCCGTGAGTTTTAGGTGTAACCGTACAAAATGAGCCACAGAGCTAGCCTAAAACAGTAGCATGTTTACATAAAAATGCTAACACCATGAATTGATTAACGTGGACCCCGACTTAAACAAGTTGAAAAACTTATTCGGGTGTTACCATTTAGTGGTCAATCGTACGTAATATGTACTGTACTGTGCAATATACTAATAAAAGTCTCAATCAATCAATCAAAACACTTAGCATGTGTGCTAAGGACAGCATGATAACGGTCAGCATGTTTCATATACAAAGTTATATGACTCAAAGGTGTATGGCGGCGGAAATAGAAAAAAAAAAAGTACAATTAAATGAAAAAGGTTAGCAAGCTTAAGTTAGCTTACTAGCATGCTATCGTTTGCAAGCTAACAGGTAAGTGGGTTAACACTTTAGTATGGGGAACATATTGTAAGTAACAAAGACTTAATTAAGAGTTATTTGGGCATTAGGGGAACATATTGTAAGTAACAAAGACTTAATTCAGAGTTTTTTGGTTAGGGTTGGGGTTAGGGTTGTTGTATAATAAGTAGAGATGTCCGATAATGGCTTTTTTGCCGATATCCGATATTCCGATATTGTCCAATTCTTAATTACCGATACCGATATCAACTGATACCGATATATACAGTCGTGGAATTAACACATTATTATGCCTAATTTTGTTGTGATGAGTATGGGTTGCATTCACTTGTGTGTGTGAAAAGCCATAAATATAAATATAAATTATGTGACTGGGCAGGCACGCAAAGGCAGTGCCTTTAAGGTTTATTGGCGCTCTGTACTTCTCCCTACGTCCGTGTACACAGCGGCGTTTTAAAAAGTCATACATTTTACTTTTTGGAACCGATACCGATAATTTTTAAACCGATACCGTTAATTTCGGATATTAAATTTTAAAGCATTTATCGGCCGATAATATCGGCAGTCCGATATTATCGGACATCTCTAATAATAAGGCCATGCAGAATAAGGCATTAATAAGTACTTAGTAATGACTAATTAAGAGCCAATGTGTTACTTATTTGCATGTTAATAAGCAACTAATTGATGGTGAATATGTTCCCCATACTTAAGTGTTACCAATGTCACATACCAAGTTATATGACTCTGGTGTAAACGGTTGCGAAACGAGCTCAAAAAGTTAGCATGCTAATGTTAGCATGCTAGCAAGCTAACATGAGCATGATAATAGTTAGCTTTTGTTACATACCAAGTTATATATATATTTGTTTTATTTATTTTAATTTTCCTGAGGGAACTCTCCTGAAGGAATCAATAAAGTACTATCTATCTATATGACTCTAAGGCAGTGGTCCCCAACCTTTTTGTAGCTGCGGACCGGTCATCGCTTGAAAATTTGTCCCACGGACCGGGGGGTGAGGGGGGGTATTTTTTTTTTTTCTTTCATAAAGAAATACAATCATGTGTGCTTATGGACTGTATCCCGGCAGACTGTATTGATCTATATTGATATATAATGTATATATTGTTTTTTTTATGTTGATTGAATAAAAAATAAAATAAAAAAATATTTATTTATTATTTATTTATTTATTTATTTTCTTCCCGGTACCAATCGGCCCGGTGGTTGGGGACCACTGCTCTAAGGTGTATGGCTGGAGAATTTTAGAGAAGAAAAAAATAGCAAAAAAAGTTAGCACCTTAATGTTAGCATGCTAATGTGTTCATGCTAATCGTTCCCAAGTGTCACTTAAGAAAATAATATTATCATTACTCATCCTATTCTTGTGTATCAGTTCCTCCGGTGCTGAGTGTGCCCCATGTGGAGTACACCGCTGTGCTGGGCCAACCAGCCAGTCTGGACTGCATAGCTGATGGCCAGCCCCAACCAGAAGTTACTTGGCACAAAGACAGGAGATCTATCGTTGACAGCGCTCTTACACACATGTATGCAAATGGAACCTTGGTGATTACATCTACCCAGCGCAGTGATGCCGGCCTGTATACATGTACCGCCAAGAATCTTGCGGGTAGAACCAGCCACGATATGAGACTGGTTATTCAAGGTGAGCCAAGACTCTCATTAAGTCCTTATTAAGTAAACGTAAAAATGTTCCAGAAAAAAATGATCTATTCATCTGCGATTTCAAAATAACAACTAACTTTTGTCATTGTGGTTTAAGTGCCCCCCATGATTCCTCCTGGGCAAGCAGAGATGTCCGTTATTCAAGGATTTCAAGCGTTGCTGCCCTGTGCGGCTCAGGGTTCACCAGATCCCAAGGTATCATGGGAGAAAGATGGTGACGTCTTGCTTAGCCTTCCTGGCAAATTCACTGCCCTGCGGTCAGGGGAGCTGATTATCGAAAGGGTCGAGGTGAGCCTGAAAGCCTTTTTGTCTGTCACCAGCTTCAAAGTCAGCCTATAAGCGTGACCCTCTAAGCATGACTCCGTTTTGCCATTGCTGTCGTAGCCAGGAGATGCTGGTGTGTTCACGTGTGTGGCGAACAATGCGGCGGGTTCGGCAAGACAGGACATCCACTTGTCCATCAACATGAGACCCGCCTTCAAGGAACTACCTGGTGATGTGACGTTGAACAGAGGACAGGCCCTTACCTTGTCCTGTCATGCTCAAGGAACGCCTCCTCCTGTCATCTCCTGGACTGTTAACAACCTGCCATATTCAGGTACATTTTGTATTCCTTAAAATTATGTGGCTGTAAAGCAGAGGTGCTAATAAAACATCGATTTGACATCCGAATCACGATTCATATTTATTTAGATTCTAAATCGATACATAACTTTCAAGAATCAATAAGAGAATACACGGTCTATATAGATCTTCTTCGTCCCCTTATTTAAACTGTCCACCGTGGGTGCCCGAGCTTTCAGCCGCTCTGCCCCCTTTGGAACTCATTACCACCAGACCTTTGTAGCTTAGACTCAATATCCCTCTTCAAATCAAGACTCAATACACACCTATTTCTGACTGCTTATTCATTGTAAATCTTATCGCTCTGTGTTGTTGTTGTTGTTTTTATCCAATTGATTTTATTGTTTTGATTTTGTATGGTGTCCTTAAGTGCCCAGAAAGGCACCTTGTAAGTAACATTTATTATTATTATTATTATTATTCTATATATATACCGTATTTTTCGGATTATAAATCGCTCCGGAGTATAAGTTGCACCAGCCGAAAATGAATAATAAAGAAGGAAAAAAACATATATAAGTCGCACTGGAGTATAAGTCGCATTTTTGGGGGAAATTTATTTGATAAAACCCAACACCAAGAATAGAAATTTGAAAGGCAATTTAAAATAAATAAAGAATAGTGAACAACAGGCTGAATAAGTGTACGTTATATAACAAATAAATAACGAACTGAGAACGTGCCTGGTATGTTAACGTAACATATTATGGTAAGAGTCATTCAAATAACTATGACATATAGAACATGCTACACGTTTACCAAACAATCTGTCACTCCTAATCGCTAAATCCCATAAAATCTTATACATCTAGTCTCTTACGTGAATGAGCTAAATAATATTATTTGACATTTTACGGTAATGTGTTAATAGTTTCACACATAAGTCGCTCCTGAGTATAAGTCGCACTATGAAAAAAACTGCGACTTATAGTCCGGAAAAATACGGTAGTCAAATTAATCGATTTATCGTTGCAGCCCTATCCCTAACGATGAAATATGTTAGTTTGTTGTCTATAATTGTCATGTTTTTCAGGTGCCATTATTGACGAGGCAGGTAGGAGCACTGTGATGCTTGACAACGTTTCCTTGACTGATGCCGGGACGTACGTGTGTATCGCTGAAAACAGTGTGGGCTCCATCCGAGCGCTGTCCTTTGTCCGTGTCAGAGGTATTGTAAGATTTTACCGATTAGCCGAGTCAAACCAGTCACTTAACTGTCACAGATGATGAGATCAGCTGAATGTATCGTTCTTAGAGCCTCCAGTGTTGAAAGGTGACGCTCACACATCTCAGACGGTCATTCAGGGTGGCTCTGCTGTGCTCGACTGTCCAGTCCACGGAGACCCCAACCCTGTTCTCCACTGGCTACGAAATGGAAAACAACTGCACCGCTCTGGCCGAACGCAGGCCCTTCACAATGGATCATTGGTCATCTACAGCATCACTGTAAATACGACGTTCACATTTCCTGTGATCATCCTCTTCACAAGTTTTGTTAGTCAACTTTAAGGGATTTAGCTTGCTGGGGTTAACTTCTTATATAACTAATTGTTTGTCTCAATGGAGCAGTGTCAAATCTGATTGGAGGCCCTTCAGTTAGAGAACCTAACTGCATTAGGGCTGGATGCTCTCAGACTGTGGCCTGCTTTGCTTAGCCTCTAACCTTGTTATGTTCCTAACTGCTGCTGTGATTGCACAGCCTGCATCTGAGGCATTCTCTAAGACAGATGACTGTTCTTCCCACAGTGCTCTCTAATGTCAAATTGTATTCTGCCCGGTCCAAAAATATATCTTATAACTCACATAAGCTCAACTGAAGGAAAGAAAATGTCAGCATTTATATTGTTTTATTTCTTTATCCAAAATAATATGTTTTGGGCAGCTTGGTGCTTGTGTGGGTTATTCTTGAGGTATTCAGTTTTACTCCCGCAGTCCAAACATTTCTTGAAGACTCTAAACTGCAACTAAAGTGTTGACGGTAGTCGGACTCTCTCAGCTTTGTCATGATCATTACCAGGACAGGCAGTATAGAAAATGAACAGATTAACTAATTTCTAACCATAAGTTTGATGGTTTGTTTGATTTAATTACTTTACCCGCTTTTTTATTTTTTGCTCTCCATAGGCTACAGATGAAGGGGAGTACCAGTGTGTGGCCGAGAGTGAAGCTGGGTCCGCTGAACGGACCATTACTCTGAAAGTTCAGAGTGAGTTTGGAGCTTTGTAGATAATTAAACAGTGTGTAATGAAGGGGCAGCACTTACTCTGTGTGAGTAAATATCCAACCTTCACTGCACTTGGTGATTTGCTTTACTTTAAATCTGTTCCTTGATCATTGCTCCTTTGATGAAGCCATTACTTCACTGGTGTTATCTTAGTTGTTTCTACCGATGTCCACGTTCATTGTTTCTCTCTGTTTCAGTCAATGGAGGCTATTCCAACTGGCAGGATTGGGGTCCCTGTAGTAGCACCTGTGGGCAGGGCTTCCAAGAGCGCATTCGACTTTGCAACAACCCAAAACCAACGAATGGTGGACGGTCATGCAGCGCGCCAAGTACTGACTCCAGAAAATGTCAAGCTGGCCTTTGTCCAGGTACAACTGCCACACTGACACGGTTTGTCCTCTGTGTGTATAGACAATTTCAAAAGGATACCGAATCTTAAAGGGGAACATTATCACCAGACCTATGTAAGCGTCAATATATACCTTGATGTTGCACAAAAAAGACCATATATTTTTTTAACCGATTTCCAAACTCTAAATGGGTGAATTTTGGCGAATTAAACGCCTTTCTATTATTCGCTCTCGGAGCGATGACGTCACGTTGACAACGTGACGTCACATCGGGAAGCAATCCGCCATTTTCTCACTTTCGTCGGTGTGTTGTCGGAGGGTGTAACAACACGAACAGGGACGGATTCAAGTTGCACCAGTGGCCCAAAGATGCGAAAGTAACAAGAAATTGGACGTTTGTTCCGCACACTTTACCGACGTAAGCTATGCTACGACAGAGATGGCAAGAATGTGTGGATATCCTGCGACACTCAAAGCAGATGCATTTCCAACGATAAAGTCAAAGAAATCTGCCGCCAGACCCCCATTGAATCTGCCGGAGTGTGTGAGCAATTCAGGGACAAAGGACCTCGGTAGCACGGCAAGCAATGGCGGCAGTTTGTTCCCGCAGACGAGCGAGCTAAACCCTCTGGATGTCTTGGCTCACACCGTCCCTTATGCCACTGAAGATGATCAAGAGAGGAATATCGACCCTAGGTTCCCTGGCCTGCTGACATCAACTCCAAAACTGGACAGATCAGCTTTCAGGAAAAGAGCGCGGATGAGGGTATGTCTACAGAATATATTAATTGATGAAAATTGGGCTGTCTGCACTCTCAAAGTGCATGTTGTTGCCAAATGTATTTCATATGCTGTAAACCTAGTTCATAGTTGTTAGTTTCCTTTAATGCCAAACAAACACATACCAATCGTTGGTTAGAAGGCGATCGCCGAATTCGTCCTTGCTTTCTCCCGTGTCGCTGGCTGTCGTGTCGTTTTCGTCGGTTTCACTTGCATACGATTCAAACCGATATGGCTCAATAGCTTCAGTTTCTTCTTCAATTTCGTTTTCGCTACCTGCCTCCACACTACAACCATCCGTTTCAATACATGCGTAATCTGTTGAATCGCTTCAGCCGCTGAAATCCGAGTCTGAATCCGAGCTAATGTCGCTATAGCTTGCTGTTCTATGCGCCATGTTTGTTTGTGTTGGATTCACTATGTGACGTCACAGGAAAATGGACGGGTGTATATAACGATGGTTAAAATCAGGCACTTTGAAGCTTTTTTTAGGGATATTGCGTGATGGGTAAAATTTTGAAAAAAACTTCGAAAAATAAAATAAGCCACTGGGAACTGATTTTTAATGGTTTTAACCCTTCTGAAATTGTGATAATGTTCCCCTTTAAAGGTAAAACACATTTGTTCTGAGATGCTGGTTGACCTACGACCGTTGTATTTCTAACAAATGTTTTCCATTGAAAAATACTCTAAACTAATTTAATTCACCTGTTCCACAATCAAACTGTCGTATCATTAAACCTCAAGATTAAACCTTAAAGGGGACCGATAATGATTCAGTCTTTTCTGACGTATTTATGCTGTTACAAAGTTTGATACTCATAATAAACAATGCCAAAGCATAAATTATAAGGTTCATGCAGTTTTGGATGCCTCTGCCTGCGGGGTTTTGCAGTCTGGCTTCGATGTACTTATTTAGACATTAAGTAAAGCTCTCAACCAGAGGGGGAGGAACTTTCTTTGAGGCCATCTGAGTGTAACGAAACACAAGAGAAGAACATATTTTGAAGATAAATTCTGATAGTTTTATTTATTGATTCGAAAATATTGACATTCAACGATATAGTGAATTTGCAAACAGCTAAAATTATGCACACAGCAAACTATAACCTGCTACACAAGAATGTACAACAATTCTTCTCAACAAAAGAGGACAAATACAACCTCAGAGAAATATGTAATATAAAACATTTGTAAGCACGTACAACACTTAAAACCTTAAGTATATCAGTATGTGGAATTAAGTCATGGAATGGATTAAGTAAAGAAATCAAACAGTGTACTAATATGATCCAATTTAAGAAACTGTTCAAACTTAAAGTGTTTACAAAGTACAAAGAATAAGAACCACAATAAACATTCTGAACTTATTGATAATCGTATTTATCTCACCATATGAATTTTTTTTTTTTTTTTTAATGTTATTATTTATGGAGTATATTGTGAATAAATTGAGAACAGGAAGTGAACACAAGTGTTAGCAATGGAAAGGGGTAGGATTAAATAAGCTCTGCTTCTTCCTACTCCTTTTCGAACATGTTGAAAAGAGAAACTGGATATGGTGATGCATCATGTTGTAATTGGATGCATGTTCCAAATAAACTCGAGCCATAAACCATTTGCACTTTAATTTTATTGGCAGTTTAGTCAAGACATATATTTATAATTAGTTTAGTTTATTTATTTTAGCACAACATAATTATATTAAAATAAATTTTTTGGCAGTGATTTATGAGTCTAATTCAGTGTTAATATTTTAGTGGGCCCCGAACTCTTCTGTAGTGGAAAAGTCGGGACCTAAGAACCACTGTCTTAGAAGACGCCTGATACTCTGTGTTTAATGCATATGTGGTATATGTTTTCTGATGAAAGGTGAAACCCCCCGCAAGACCAGAGGTAGCCTGATTGGAATGGTAAATGAGAGGGAATTTGGAGTGTCATTCCTGGAGGCCAACATCACAGATAACGAAGAGGAGGGCAGCAGCTTTTTGCAGGCCCGTCTGGACAACATTCCTCCAAGTGTGGGTTAGTAGGCACAAATGAACTGAATGATACATTTTATTCTGTGTCAATAGCCCCAGAAGGGACATATTTTATTTTAACACTCATTTTGTGTACCTTGCCGATAAACATATAGTATATTTTATGGCTGTCAAAATTAACGCGTTAACTCATGAGATTAATCACAAAAAATATTGCATTAATGATGAGGTGGCGACTTGTCCAGGGTGTACCCCGCCTTCCACCTGAATGCAGCTGAGATACGCTCCAGCACCCCCCGCGACCCCAAAAGGGACAAGCGGTAGAAAATGGATGGATGGAGGACAAAGCTACGAACAATGGGAGACCGGGCTTTCTGTTCCGCCGCTGCCAGTCTGTGGAACGCTCTCCCTGACCACCTGAGGGCACCACAGACTGTGGATGCTTTTAAAAAAGGCTTAAAAAGCCTTTTTTTTTTAAAAAGCCTTTTTTTTTAGATATATGCATACTCGTTATAGCTATTTGGCTGTTCTAGTTTTTATTTTTATTTATTTTTTATTATCTTTTTATTTTTATTTTTTTAATACACTGTAGCACTTTGAGATTGTTTAAAATCTATTATTACTATTATTATTTTTATGGATGGATGTACACACTTCGATTAATCATGCTATTCATTATGAATTTACAAGCTCTTTTACCTTATCAATCAATGTTTATTTATGTAGCCCTAAATCACAAGTGTCTCAAAGGGCTGCACAAGCCACGATGACATCCTCGGTTCAGATCCCACAAAAGGGCAAGGGAAAACTCACAACCCAGTGGGATGTCAATATGAATGACTATGATAAACCTTGGAGAGGACCGAAGATGTGGGTGACCCTCCCCCCCAGGGGAGACCGGATGCAATGGACGTCGAGTGGGTCTAGCATAATATTGTGAAAGTTCAGTCCATAGTGGATCTAACATAATAGTGAGAGTCCAGTCCGTAGTGGGGCCAGCAGGAGACCACCCCGAGCGGAGACCCTTAACCGCCATACAATCAGTGTTTAGATCAATACATACGTCAGTACAAAAATGAGTGAGGAGAGTCCGACTGGTTTGCTCGCTGCCAAATTTCCCTACAAAATACAGCCTGAAAGAACTTTAGATAAAAACTGTTACCAAGTTTCGGGTAAATACATGACATGCATTCAAGTAAAATGGTTAAAAGCATTCTTGGATGACATTCTGACAATGAAATTGCATGTGTGTACAAATATTGGGGTATTTTCTAAAGTTATCCATCCATCCGTTTTCTACCGCTTGTCACTCTCTGGGTTGCGGGGGTGGCTGGAGCCTATCCCAGCTGCATTCAGGCGGAAGGCAGGGTACACACACCCTGGACAAGGCCCGACACAGATAGACAAACACATTCACACACATTCACACAGTAGGGCTAATTTAGTGTCTTGATCCAAATTCCAAAATGTGATTACTCCGTTTAAAAAATGTATAATTTGAAAGCCCAAGTATATTTATTTCAATCGTGCTGTATTTGACCCATACTTTCTTGGTCGTGTGCTAGGTCCCTTGCTGCGTGTATTGGTGTCTGTTTTTGCCCCCGTCTACTGGACCACTGTGCTGCAGAATGGAGCCACCAAGAATGGCTACTCCTTCACACAGGGACAATTCAGGCAGGAGTCTCAGCTGGAATTTGACACAGGTATAGACATATTCGTCATAACACCATTGATTTGCATTTTTTAGTTTTATTTCTAATTTTTTCTAAACCTGCTGTTCACATAACAGCCAGAAGAGGGAGCCACTGACTACTGCTATTATACAAGAGTAACATTGACAGTAACATTTTTAACCAGGAGAGGTTCTTCGTCTGACCCACGTGGCCAGAGGACTGGATTCTGAAGGAGTTTTACTGATTGACATCGTCATCAATGGATTTGTTCCGTCTTCGTTGACAACCTCACATTTAAGCCTCCAGGTGTGTTCAGGGCACTCGGTTTAATGTGATTCTCAGAGCTTTGAGCAGGTCTGATGTTCTGTCCGGTAGGAATTTGACGAGTCCTACGTGCAAACGGGCCAGGGGCAGATGTACTCGTGGTCGTCACAGTCCCACCAGAGAGGCGGTAGCCCCATGGTGCTGCGTTGCAACCACACCATTATTTACGAGGGTCAAGAGGAGCGTCACGGCCCTCTGCTCCAGCTGCTGAAGGTTTCTGGGATGGACAGCGTCTACAATATGCTCACTCTCACGCTAGACTTCGACTTCACTGCCAGTCTTCTCATACCAGGTCTGGGAAAATTGATTAAAAAAATGTGGAAAATGTGTTCACGCAGATTGCTTTTGTTTATAGATGGTCATGCCGAAACTTGCCCTAAAGGCTTTATCCTTGACACCACCTCATATTGCGCTGGTAGGCAGCTTCTGCCTCGTTTCTTGTTGCCAATTATTAACTTCAAATATACTCCATTGTTCCACTGCGTTGTTGTAATTTGATGTCTCGTTATGACTAGACGAAGACGAATGTGCACTTCAGTCTCCCTGCTCTCATTCATGTAACAACATCATGGGAGGGTTTTCCTGTGTGTGTCCTTCTGGCTTTACCATCTCCATGGAAACCAACACATGCCAAGGTGAAAAACTGTTTCCCTTTGTCAACATCGGTCACACTAACTTTGTTGATATTCTCATACAACACTTTGATGAACTCACTCACTGAACCCTACAGATATTGACGAGTGTGCCCAGGGCTCACGTATGTGCCACTACAACCAGCAGTGCGTCAACACTGCGGGCACGTATCGTTGCCAAGCTAAGTGTGGAGCAGGATTCAAGCCCAGCGTCACAGGAACAAGCTGCGAAGGCAAGTCACGAGTCTAATTGATCATTCAGTAGACGTGATCCAGTGTTGATTACCAAGCAGTCTGATCCAGATGTCAATTTATATGTTTAAGATGTGGACGAATGCCGTGAATCTGCCCTATCCCCATGTCAACATCAGTGTCTCAACACTCTCGGTTCCTACCGCTGCATATGCCATCCTGGGTACCAGTTGTCAGGACACCACTGCATCGGTCAGTCATCTAACACAACATAGGTTTTATTAGGATGTTATTTTTTGCTCAAGGACTGTTAACGTGTAGCTCTGACCATTCTAATCGAACCTCCTAGAACCTGGCGTCCACATATGTGGACATCGCATTTTTGGTTGTGTATACCACAATACAAAATGTTTCTCTACAATACCCTGGTTTCCACTTATGAGGACATTCTACTGCCAATACGTGGTGACAAAAGAGTGCACCACATAGATTCAAGTTGGCTGAAAACACATCCAAAAGTTCACATGGCAACTTTCAACTTTTTTTAGTTTTATACTCATTGGGTCCCAAAGACCCCAAATAGCCAAGATGAATTATTTTCGGACTATAAGGCACACTTAAAATCATTTCATTTTCTCAAAAATCGACAGTGCGCCTTCTAACTCGGTGTAAATATTAATTTTGGTTGCGCTTACTGACTTTGAACCAATTTTATTTGGTATATGGTGTACTGATAAGTAAGACCAGTAGATGGTAGTCACATATAAGATATATGTGTGGGCTGCAGACCCTGTTCAATAAATGACGCTAGCAAGTACTGGTAAGCAAGCAACACCAAAACGTTGATGTTTCATTGAGAATATAAAACATTACACACGTCGTTCAGAAATCTGTCAAAATGTTTTCATACGACTTCGGTAAGTTTTTAAGCCGCACCGCTTAATGGACTTTCGGAGCATTACGACTACTGTAGTCAAAATGGCACCTATTAGTAGACATATTATTATCTGGCGTTTTGTTTTGCAATATTCTGCAAAACTTTTCTTACCAATTGGTACCTGATGATGGTACCAACAGGCTAACCTCCTCCAACCTCCGAAGACAAAGCTACGAACAATGGGAGACCGGGCTTTCTGCTCCGCCGCTCCCAGTCTGTGGAACGCTCTCCCTGACCACCCGAGGGCACCACAGACTGTGGATGCTTTTAAAAAAGGCTTAAAAACCCTTCTTTTTAAAAAAAGCCTTTTTTTTTGTATATCCATACTAGTTCTAGCTATTTGGCTGTTCTATTTTTTTTTTTATTATCTTTTTATTTTTATTTTTATTTTTTAATACACTGTAGCACTTTGAGGTTGTTTACTCAATGTAAAGTGCTTTTTACAAATACAATCTATTATTATTATTATCCATCCATCCATTTCCTACCGCTTATTCCCTTTGGTGTCGCGGGGGACGCTGGAGCCTATCTCAGCTACAATCGAGCGGAAGGCGGGGTACACCCTGGACAAGTCGCCACCTCATTGCAGTATTATTATTATTATTATTAATATTATTAAAAGTGAGTAAAAGTCATCATCCTTCTATCGCTGCTCCGTTGAGTCAATACTGACCTACGGCATCTCCGTGTGGTTTTCTAGCTGCACGGTGGCAGAGAGAAAGAGATTACAGGGCGTCATAAACGCGGCCCAGAGGATCACTGCATGTCATGAGGACCTGTATAAGAGACATTGCAACAGGAGAGCAAACAGCATCCTCAGGGACTCATCCCACCCAGGTCACCACTTGCTTGAACTCTTGCCCTCAGGGAGGCGCTATAAGACCATCAAAGCAAGGACAAATAGACTGAAAAACAGTTTCTATCCTAGAGCTGTTATTTCCCTAAACTCCGCACTTAACTGAACACTCACCACTTTATTACTTGCTTACCTCTGATAGAGATCTGCTGTGCAATATGTTTTTAACATTTTATTATGTTTTTATATTTTAAAATTGATGTATTATTGTTGTTGTCTTAAGACTATTTTATGTAGGTTTGTTTTAAAAGCACTGAGCTGGATTGCTGTCCAATTTCGTTGTTTCCATACAATGACAATAAAGGTATTCTGAATTAAAAACCAAGGTACTTATATTCATGCACCACTTCTATGACATTCCCTTCAAGAGTGGACACTACTGGGGGAGTTTGAGGCACCTTCCTACGTTTGGAAAACAGCATAAGTTGTGTCTTGTCAGTATTGAGAACCGGTTTTAAGTCAGTAAGTGAATTCTGCACCTCGTGACCCATCTTGATGTAAAATGTCGGGGAGACATCAGAGCAGGCGGCAGGGCATGAAACGAGAAGGAATAATCCAGGCAGCTGTCTCAGCTGTGTCGGCTCATGTTCAAGAATGACCACATATGTACATCCGTCAATCTGTGACGTCACAAATTGCCCACTGTTGAAAAAAGACTACAACACAGAGGCATCTAAAACTAGATACCGTATTTTTCGGACTATAAGTTGCAGTTTTTTTCATAGTTTGGCCGGGCTCCAGTGCAACTTATATATGTTTTTTTCCTTCTTTATTATGCATTTTCGGCAGGTGCGACTTATACTTCGGTGCGACTTATACTCCGAAAAATACGGTACTTTTTTTTAACATGGGTATCCAACATTGCAATTGTATATGTCAGAAAAGAAGATCTTCATCATAGGTCTCCTTTAAGTATTGGATATTGGTAATGTACTTTTGTAATTCCCTAACAACAGGCGTTTTTGATTCATTTACAGATATTAATGAGTGTATGAGAAACGTATGTCCAGCTCACCAGCAGTGTCGTAACACAGACGGAGGGTACCAATGTTTTGACAGCTGCCCCGCTGGCATGACCAAAGCAGAGAATGGAGCCTGCGTGGGTGAGTGTCTCTGCTTCCTCACTTCATTCATCGAGAGAATTCCTACAGGCAGGCCAGCGTTCTGCACGACAGGGGTGAGATTATGCAAGACGCTCGTCGAAAGCTCCAAGACATTTTGGAAACACTTAAATTCTTGAGTGGGCGAAGACGAGGATGATCCCGTTGGCACTGCATTTGATATTGTGTAATAGAGTCGGATTCCACAGGATATCTGTTACATTGCTTAGCCTAAGTTGCTGCTTTACCTGCACGTAAACAAGTCAGTAGACGCTTTGAGGAAAATGCTAGAAAACACAAATAGCAAATGGAGAATAAACCACATTTAAAGACCAAGTGGCTCTTCGTGTACCAGTTGGAAATATACACCCTCACCAGGGTTGTATTTCTACAGCAGGGTGAGAGATAATAATAGTTTTGTTAACAGTGTGACATCACACTAACATAACCAAGCAGTGCATTGAGTCATTGGAATCCACATATTATTTTTTTTAAATGGTGCCTTTTGTGTTTGTCCTAAACTGCAAAAACTAAAATTTAAACAAGATGAAATATCTGAAATAGAAATCGGATCTAGGACTGCATTGATTAATCAACTAATTTGGTTAATTCGATACAAAAAAAAAGCTTTGATTAATATTATGTTGTTTCGAATAATTGTTTAATGAAACTAACTAATGAAAAGTTATAAAATCTGGACCGCATGGAGTGCCTGAAACTTTAAATACGAGTACATGGAGATAGGCCTGTTCACACAAGACCTGTATCATTTTTCATATTGTTTCATGTCCATGTGAACAGTGCAATTCCGAATTCCAAGGCCTCTTTTGTATGTGGAAACAGAGGATATTTTTAGGGACCGAGTCCCTTTGGACTAATGAAAAGTTATAAAATCTGGACTGCATGGAGTGCCTGAAACTTTAAATACGAGTACATGGAGATAGGCCTGTTCACACAAGACCTGTATCATTTTTCATATTGTTTCATGTCCATGTGAACAGTGCAATTCCGAATTCCAAGGCCTCTTTTGTATGTGGAAACAGAGGATATTTTTAGGGACCGAGTCCCTTTGGGACAGAGGATCCTATTGTATTTCTAGCGTTTTATTATTATACCGCCGCCTCTTTGAGCTGTAATTTGACCCCCTTAACATGCTTCAAAACTCACCAAATTGGACACACATCAGGACTGGCAAAAATTGTGATCTAATCAAACAACCAAACCCCAAAACTCAAAATTGCGCTCTCGCGCCCCCTAGGAAGAAAACAAGAAACAGAACTGCCTGTAACTCCCAGTAGGAATGTCGTAGAGACATGAAACAAAACGTCTATGTAGGTCTCACTTAGACCTATATTTCATACACTGACAACCCCCAGCAAAAATCAACAGGAAGTTTGCAATTCCCCCTTCAAAACAAAAGTTGTGTAAAAACAGTCACCTTTTTTCAAACATTATCTCCTCTGAGCTCGTTTGTCGTGTCGGCTTCAAATTAGCACAGGAGAGAGATTGAAACCTTTTGATTAAAAGTTGATGAAAGAGTTTTAATTACTGCTCCGGTTTGGATTTTATGAGCCCTCAAAGTCGGTCCCGTCCATCGCTGCTTGCAGCTTTAATTTTTAAATTATTTTTATCAATGCACACATGTTAAAAGTGCACACTGCAAAAACTGAAATCTAAGTAAGATTAAATATCTCAAATAAGGGTGATATTTGATTATTTTCTGTCTGATAAGATAATTCTTCTCACTAAGTAGATTTTATGTTAGTGTTTTACTTGTTTTAAGGGTTTTGGTCCTAAATGATCTCAGTAAGATAATACAGCTTGTTGCTGAGATTTTATGACCTATATTGAGTAAAACAAGCTTCAAACTAGAATATCAACTGTTGCAAAGCTGTGTCATCAACACTCACGTATAAAACTACTTTTTTAAAGTAATAATTTCTTCAAGCATGAAAAAAACAAATCATGACTTTGACACAATTGTGTCTCATAATTAAAACAGATGACAGCCAAATGGACTTTGCTGTTTTATTTTCATTGAAACAAGAGAAAATACATACTCATATAGGGCTTTTGCTTACTTGCTTATGGTTGTCCAACGAGTCCGATGACGACATAAAAAAAATTATACATGTATATATGCGCACTAATTGACTGAAAGAGGACGCACTTGGCGCGATGATATCATGTTATCGATGGAAAAATGCATTTTTAGACAATATGATTTGCCTGAGCGGCTAGGAGACCCCGAGAGTAACAAGCGGTTGCCTTGTTGCCTTTCCATTAAGAACAATAAATTAGTTTTTAGTATAAGTTTGCTGGTTTCAAGAAATGTAATGCCGAGTGTATATCATTATGTCAAGATAATGGCACTAGCATTTACTTAATTTAAGAAAATTTTTCATCATATTGAGCAAAAAGTTCTCTTTTTTTTCTAACAAGAAAAGTTATTATAAGTTATTAGTGAGAATATACTTATTTTAAGGTATTTTTGGGTTTATTGAGGTTTTCTTGTTCTATTGGCAGATAATTTTGCTTAGTTCAAATAAAATACCCCTAATTTTTGTACTTTTTTTCCCTTGTTTTTGAACACAGACTTTTTGCAGTGCATTTTTTAGATACAATAATAAAGGTCATGGCAAGCAGACAAACAGTTGTTTATTTTAACTATTTCCCCTAAAATACACATTGAGACTATAAAGTGTGTTTTATCCGATTACACAATCAATTGATTTCTTGATTACTAAAATATATATATTTTTTAATTACATTAAGCTCTACTTCTCCCTACCACATTTTGCACATGTTGAATTGTACAAAAGTACTATAATGTTCCTTAATGTAACGTATTAAGCATGTCTGACACCAAAAACAAACCTCGCAAGACTTTTTTTTGTAATAGTTTGCTCATATTAAGTATACATTAAGTACTATATACTGTATAAGCAAACCTAAGACATATGACCTAAAATAAGCAACATGACGTGGCAATCATTTAACAAGTAAAAGGATGTTTATGGGTATGCTATTTATATCATTTGAACATGCATAGTTACAATATGATACATCACATATTTCCAGTTTCTCATTGCATGTCCGAGTAGAAGTAGGAAGAATCGGAGCTGATTCAATCCAACCCCTTCTCCATTTTATAGCTATTTCTAACACATTTGTTCACTTCCTGTACTCAATTTAAAAAAATAAAAAATAAATAACATTATCAACAAATATTAACAGTAAATAAATTGTGATTCATAATGGGATCAATAAAATCAAAATACAAATCTTAAACAACTCACGATTCCATTCCGATTCTTGGGTTAACAATTTGATTCAGAGCCGATTCTTGATTCAAACCGATTCTCGCAATATATGATTTGGTATAACAAACATATTAGAATATATTAATGAATTAAGCATACTTTTGTCATTATTCCCCCATATTTCGACACAATAACTTGGGATGTGGAAATACTAGGGGATGTTTTAGCAATAAACATAGATTCTAAATTCAATAGCAATCATTTAATTTAGACGTGGAAATAGAGGACACACACTTGAGTTGATTAGCGAGAGCTCCTGAGATTGTGCGCCGCGTTTTAGCGGAAAATTACAGCTTTTTCAACAATTCCTCAGTTGGAATCCCATTCTAAAGTGAATTTTATCTGAAAATCACACATAACTCCTAAACCAAACATGCAACATGGCTAATAATGCCTGAAATTATTTATCTTTGTGAGTTTTACTAGAAACGTATGCTTTTGTAAGGTTTGCAAAGACAGAAAATTGTGTATTACTCAATATGAGTAGTAGTAGTAGTACTGAAATCTGTGAAAAGAGCCAATAAATTCAGTTAAAAGGAGTGTGTTTTTTTCTAAAGGGTCTTAATATATTACACATTTTTGTAATACAGTATGTGAGTAAATAGATGCAGGTTTTTTTATGTATCTTTTTTCATTTTGTGCTCATTCAGTTCATATCATGAGTTTTACTTGTTTATAGCATGATGACACAAGCATCGTTACCATATTTCCTTTTGTCAAAGTTGCACATTTCTGAAAATAAATAGCTATGTTATGCTAAACACAAATTTGAAAGTGTCTTGATGTTTCTACATTTTTTTAGGGTAAGTCAATTGGTCTAAGACAGTGGTTCTTAACCTTGTTGGAGGTACCAAATCCCACCAGTTTCATATGCGCATTCACCGAACCCTTCTTTAGTGAAAAATATATATATATATATTTTTTTTTAATTCAAGAAAAAGTCATGTTTTTTTTTACTGGTGCACAAAATGAACCGTGCATGAACATCACCTTGTTCAAAGAACAAAACCAACACAGTGCATGAACTCACAACCATTTACACACCTTACACACATTACCATGAATTGATTAACGTGCATGGACCCCGACTTAAACAAGTTGAAAAACTTATTCGGGTGTTACCATTTAGTGGTCAATTGTATGGAATATGTACTGTACTGTGTAAACTGTACTGTTTCATATAATGTATTCTCTACCTTTGCAATCTACTAGTAAAAGTTTCAATCGATCAATCAAAAAACCTGCAAATCAGATGGAAAATTAGAGGGAACATTGTTTGGCAGTATCCATAATACGCTGATAGGGAGAAGTTTTTATTTACACGATAAGTCAGATGTGTCTTAACCTCCGTGGCGGAGGCTCCGCCGAACCCCTGAGGCCGACTCACCGAACCCCTAGGGTTCGATCGAACCCAGGTTAAGAACCACTGGTCTTAGAAAGTGAGTGCCCGGGAGGAAAAAATATCGTGTTAGTCATAAAAATGTATTTTCAACCTTGAGTTCAGCACTCTAATCCTGTTTAGATTCCAGCTTTGCTGTGTATTATATAAAAAGGTACTTTTCCACTGTGGTAGGGGAGGGTGCCAAAATGTGGTATGGGTCATTTATTTTGTTACTGTCAAAACTTTTGTGACTGGAAATGCAAAAAAAACTGCATACCACATCCAAGTGAACTACTCTGTGTTGCTTTGTGTGAATTTGAAGTCTGTATGTTGGTCATTATAAAGCTGATAGGATGATTTTTTTTCCAGATATTGACGAGTGTCAGGATGGGAGTCACATGTGTCGCTACTCACAGATCTGTCAGAATACATTCGGCGGTTATGGTTGTATATGTCCCAGAGGGTACCGATCGCAGGGAGTTGGCCTCCCATGTTTGGGTAAGACATTGCGTTCGTCTCTTTCCAAGAAAATACTCTTGAGTGTCGTACCTTACAAGTAACTCTTGTATATTTCAGACGTCGATGAATGCCTGCAGACTCCAAGTCCTTGCGTCTATCAGTGCCGCAATGTGCCGGGTAGTTTCAGGTGCCTGTGTCCGCCTGGTACCGTCCTGCTCGGGGATGGGCGCTCATGCGCGGGGCTGGAGAGGGGACAGACCTTCACTAATGGAACCAGACTGAGGGCAAGACTTCGGCCACAGCTGGTGTCTTCCATTGGCAGACAGATTCTATCTCGCCCTCATGGAGTTTCCCGCATTACCAGGCAGAGCTGTCCTGTAGGATACACAAGCAAAGATGGCACGTGTGTTGGTAAGTGTGCATGGAAAGCTTTTAGGGCTGTAAAGTTTTAACCCTTGATGAATTCGATGGGGCCCAGCAGTGCTTGGAACGTGACCACTCCCAATTTTCATATTGTCTTGAGACACACATACACAGGCTACCACTAAATAGTACTGTATAGTGCACACTTACAGATACAGGGTTGTCTAAAGTATCATACTTCGATACCAACATGCAAAAGATACAGTCGTGGTCAAAAGTTTACATACACTTGTAAAGAACATAATGTCATGGCTGTTTTGAGTTTCCAATAATTTCTACAACTCTTATTTTTTTTGTGATAGAGTGATTGGAGCACATACTTGTTGGTCGCAAAAAACATTCATGAAGTTTGGTTCTTTTATGAACTTATTATGGGTCTACTGAAAATGTGACCAAATCTGTTCGGTCAAAAGTATACATTGAAGTGTAACGGTATGTGTATTTGTATTGAACCGTTTCGGTACGGGGATTTCGGTTCGGTTCGGAGGTGTACCGAACAAGTTTCCACACGGACATATTAAGTAGCGTAACGCACGTTGTGTAAACAATGCACACCGAGGCATAACACACGGCATGCTAGCAGCTAACGGGCTACGATAGACTGACCATACGTCCTCTTTTCACCGGACATGTCTTCTTTTGCTGGGCTGTCCGGGCGGAGTTTCTTAAATGCCTCAAATGTCCGGCATTTTGAGTTAGGGTTGCGTGTATTTTCAATGTACGTTCAGGGTTAAGAAGGGGTTAAAAACAAAACAAATTGTGGAGGTGCGCAGCAGCATTCGTGAGGGAGGGGCAGAGACAGAGAGAGCGAGAGAGTTATGATAAATGCGCATGCGTCGCCAGGCTCTGCTTTTTATCCATAGATTTATCAGATTGAATTTTTTATCATCTATAGCAGGGGTGTCAAAAGTGTGCCCCGGAGGCCATTTGCGGCCCACAGCTAATGTTTTAAAGGCCCACGGCACATTCTAAAAATACTATTAAAATAAACAAAAAAATAACAAAAGTGAAATAAAAAAGCTTAAAGGTGAAATGTAATTTAGAAAAAGTTGCAATGTTGACTAATAAAACACAGCTGTTTTTTTTTTCTTTCAAACTGTCATTGCTCAAAACATAATATTGAATCAAAATCAATGTTATTATGAATTATTGACCTATCCAAGGTTCCCATTACTTCACATCAAATATTCCACCTGAGAAAAATATTTTTGATGGAAGATTTTGCAAATTTAGTAAATAAATAACCCAAAAATTTATATTTTGTTGTTTTCTTACTGTGCCGAAAATTAACCGAACCGTGACCTCTAAACCGAGGTACATACCGAATTGAAATTGTTGTGTACCGTTACACCCCTAGTATACATACAACAATGTTAATATTTGGTTACATGTCCCTTGGCAAGTTTCACTGCAATAAGGCGCGTTTGGTAGCCATCCACAAGCTTCTGGCAAGCTTCTGGTTGAATTGTTGACCACTCCTCTTGACAAAATTGGTGAAGTTCAGCTAAATTTTGTTGGTTTTCTGACATGGACTTGTTTCTTCAGCATTGTCCACACGTTTAACTTCTTAAGGCCCAAGCTGTTTGTTTACATGCTTTTTTTTATTTATCTTTGCTATTTGGGCTTATTGGACCCTAATTAAAATAAAAACTAAGAATCATCTTTTGATATGATGTACTTAGTCCATAAGTACACAAACGTGTACTTCATGTTTAGTGACATGCTAATTCTTATTTTGACACTTTTTTTTCCCAAATTCCATTGTATGTTATACTCTTCTGACACCACCAGATGGCAGTATAAGTATCCACATTAGCGGCCATAAGACCCCAATTCAGTAGTGTACACAATTTTGGAAATAAGAGCTAAAAGGTGCTGTCCACGCATGTGGCCACTAAGCCTTTACTTGGGAAAGGCCATTCTAAAACCTTAATTCTAGCCTGATTTAGCCATTCCTTCACCACTTTTGACATGTGTTTGGGGTCATTGTCCTATTGGAACACCCAACTGCGCCCAAGACCCAACCTCCGGCCTGATGATTTTAGGTTGTCCTGAAGAATTTGGAGGTAATCCTCCTTTTTCATTGCGCCTCTGTCAATTCTTGGCACGCGAGTTAGTGCCAAGGGGAAGCCTACTGTCTTACAGAAAATAATAACTGTTTCCATATATTTACGTATTCGTCCAAGCCTGTCAGGAATGCTAATTTGGCGCGACAAGTTGGCTAACACACCTAATACACACATGCTTTGCCAGAGAAAGCCGTAGCAGAAGAGATCCGTGTTGCCACTTTATTGAGTTACGCATAAAAAGTGAAAGGATAGGATAGGATGGACTTTATTCATTCCACAATGGAGAAATTCTATGATTGCAGTGCAGAAAAAGTCCACAAAAAAGGAGTTAAAACCCATGAAAAGAAGATGGAAACAACAAAGAACACAAAGAAGGAAGGAAGTGTCAGCTTAAAGTGTGTCTTACGTCAGTATTCCTTAACCGATGCTGGGCCGCCAAAAATATCTGTTTCTCAGCTGTGGTCCGTATGGGCTGCAATGGTACTCAGCTGTAATACACTTTTCCACCACTTGTCCACTGTAAAAAGTCAGTGTTCAAAAACAAGAAGAAAAAAAAATACAAAAATTAGAGGTATTTTATTTGAACTGAGCAAAATTATCTGCCAATAGAACAAGAAAATTTGGCTTGTCGAGACTTTCCAAAACAAGTAAAATTAGCTAACCTCAATGAACCCAACAATACCTTAAAATAAGTATATTCTCACTAATAACAACTGTACTACTATATGAGTATGTATTTTCTATTGTTTCATTGAAAATAAAACAGCAAAGTCCATTTATTATGAGACACAATTGTGTCAAAGTCATGATTTTTTTTCATGCCTGAAATAAGAAATTATTACTTTAAAAAAGTAGTTTTATACTTGTGAGTGTTGATGACATAAATTTTGCAACAGTTGATATTCTAGTTTCAAGCATGTTTTACTCAATATAGGTCATAAAATCTCAGCAACAAGCTGTAATATCTTACTGAGATCATTTAGAACCAAAACCCTTAAAACAAGTAAAACACTCTAACATAAAATCTGCTTAGTGAGAAGAATTATATTATCAGACAGAAAATAAGCAAATATCACCCTTATTTGTATTTAATCTTACTTAGATTTCAGTTTTTGCAGTGTGGCAGTAATGACAATCTCACGAACAGAAGAAGTCTGGAGTTAAGTCTTAGAGAAATTTCTTAAGCGCAAAAATTATGACTAAAATGGCAAAGCTGTATTTTCATTTGCACTCTATTTGTATTGACAATTTAGTTAGGAAACATATTTATTATTCATTTAGTTTATTTTAACACAACATAATTGTATTTAAATGTATTTTTTGTCGGTTATTTATGAGTCCCGTCTTATCCCGTATATTTGGTTAGTACTTATTTTTCCTATCAGCCTAAGCCTAAAGTTATGTTTTAAACAAATAATAATCTTTGTGATTAACACATGGTTTCATTATCATTTGACAAGGTTATAAAACTGTAAGTAGGTTATATATAATTATTATATACGGAAAAAAACCAAGAGTAAGATTTCTAATTCTGTGTTAATATTTGTAGTGGAAACATTGGGCACCGAGGTAAGAAAAGGTTAAGAACCACTGTCTCACTTCATACATTTATTTGCTAATAAAATACAAGCTCTTGTGAAAGAGGATATATTCATTGCACAAGTGAGTGCAGAGATCCGCCACCACAAACCCAGGAGGGCTTCACCACAGCAAACCTCCACAAAGTTGCTACCCAACTTTTATCACTTCTACAATCCAATCCACTTTATTTGTATAGCACATTTAAACAACAAAAATGTGTCCAAAGTGCTGCACAACAATATTAAAAACAATATTCAAATATTATCGTTAGCTCCACCAATGACTGAATAAAAACAAAAAAATAAATAAATATAAAACCAGTATAAATACAATATAAACATAAATATGATTAAAAACGATTTTAAAGGGTAAAACCAAGTGCTCAGAAGTCTGAGCTTAGGAAAAGTATTGTTTTGTTTGCTTTCCTGGTAAAACACGTAAACCAGTGGTGATCCAAACGTGGCCCATAGGCCATTTGCTGAACGCAGCTCTTTTTTAATTGACCAGTGGCTAATTGTTCGAAATAAAATGAGCAAAAAAAAAAAAATGCGCAAAAAGACATAACACAATGAAAAAAAAGTTGATAGTAATAACAACAAAAAAAGACAATGATTTGTCTTTTTTTAGGCCTTCATTACAAATCACATGATGATGTCACCCCACCACCATATTGAATATTAAGAACAATAATTGTTTGTTTTATATACTTGAAGGCTTCACGTCACTGCTGTTCTTTTTCGGATAGTAGACTATTGTCGTTATTTATGAGCATATTTTGGTATTATTTGTTTTGATGTTTAGGAGGCTATAGGCCCCTGCTGTTGTTGAATACTCCAATTTAAGTTCT
This sequence comes from Nerophis lumbriciformis, assembly GCF_033978685.3. NCBI lineage: Eukaryota > Metazoa > Chordata > Actinopteri > Syngnathiformes > Syngnathidae > Nerophis > Nerophis lumbriciformis. The sequence continues at coordinate 22,373,945 of NC_084559.2, forward strand.
GTACAAAAAGATTGCTCAGTGATCTTATAAACTTAACAGTTTTACTAAAGTACTGAGTTTACAAGTACATGAGTCCAATTTTTTTTATATTAATAATAATAATAATAGATTTTATTTGTAAAAAACACTTTACATTGAGCAAACAACCTCAAAGTGCTACAGTGTATTGAAAATAATAATGATAATAAAAAGATAATTAAAAAAATAAAAATTAAATAAAAACTAGAACAGCCTAATAGCTAGAACTAGTTTGCATACATCTATAAAAAGGCTTTTTTTAAAAATAAGTGTTTTTAAGCCTTTTTTAAAAGCATCCACTGTCTGTGGTGCCCTCAGGTGGTCAGGGAGAGCATTCCACAGACTGGGAGCGGCGGTATTTATATCGCGGTATCAAAAATCTTAGAAATGTACAGGCATCGATAGCGACTCCTGAAATTCTGGCATCCTGACAACCCTACTCACAGACATCTCGTTATATTGTTCTTTGTGCAGACGTGGACGAGTGTCTGCTCAGGAAGCCGTGCCAACATGAATGCCGAAACACTATTGGCAGTTTCCAGTGTCTGTGTCCTCCAGGCTACCAGCTGCTCCCCAACGGCAGGAACTGTAAAGGTACCATAAAGTCAATTTGTGATAATTATGTATTTACCTCGATTACGACCGTTAAAAGTCCTCCTCCTCTTTCTAGACATCGATGAGTGTTTACAACAAGGCGTTGAGTGTGGCCACAATCAGATGTGTTTTAACACCAGGGGAGGTTACCAGTGCCTGGACACTCCCTGCCCCGCATCCTACCAGCGTGGGAGAAGCCCAGGGTAAATCCAGAACATTGAAATATTGTACAGGAGGGAAGGAATTCAATTGGCTCCATTCCTGGGTGGATTTTGCGTGAGAGGAATGAGGGTTAGGGTGGGGTTAGTCCTTTTGCAATGCAGTTTGCTAGAAATTAGAGATGTCCGATAATGGCTTTTTTGCCGATATTCCGATATTGTCCAACTCTTAATTACCGATTCCGATATCAACCGATACCGATATATACGGTCGTGGAATTAACACATTATTATGCCTAATTTTTTTGTGATGCCCTGCTGGATGCATTAAACAAAGTAACAAAGTTTTCCAAAATAAGAGAACAACTTAAACTCCAATTATGGAAAAAAGTGCCAACGTGGCGCTGCCATATTTATTATTGAAGTCACAAAGTGCATTATTTTTTTTAACATGCCTCAAAACGGCAGCTTGGAATTTGGGATATGCTCTCCCTGAGATACCGTATTTTTCGGAGTATAAGTCGCTCCGGAGTATAAGTCGCACCAGCCGAAAATGCATAATAAAGAAGGAAAAAAACATATATAAGTCGCATTCTTGGGGGAAATGTATTTGATAAAACCCAACACCAAGAATAGACATTTGAAAAGCAATTTCAAATAAATAAAGAATAGTGAACAACAGGCTGAATAAGTGTACGTTATATGAGGCATAAATAACCAACTGAGAACATGCCTGGTATGTTAACGTAACATATTATGGTAAGAGTCATTCAAATAACTATAACATACAGAACATGCTATACGTTTACCACGTTTACTCTTAATCGCTAAATCCCATGAAATCTTATATGTCTAGTCCCTTACGTGAATGAGCTAAATAATATTATTTGATATTTTACGGTAATGTGTTAATAATTTCACACATAAGTCGCTCCTGAGTATAAGTCGCACCCCCGGCCAAACTATGAAAAAAACTGCGACTTATAGTCCGAAAAATACGGTAATCCTGATACCCACTACAACTATGGGAAATACTATACTTTGACTTTCACAAAGTCTAAGTCTAAGTCTAAGAAAGAGCATCATTCTTTATTTTTTTTAAATGTGCCTCAAAACAACAGCTACAAAAACAATGAAGGCACACAGCTTCAGTCCAGAGTATACTAGAGTAATAAAGTAAACAATAACATAGTCTTCATTTAGTGCAAGACTGCCTGGCATACTGTATAACAGGAAATTATAAACTGGGCTCAATCTGCCCTACTCTAACATATTTGTATGAGTAACACAAATGTGCTGCAAGCTAGTGGTGAGTGCTTGAAGTGGCCTAGCAGTCAGCCAGAGCTTCTGAAATGCTGCGTTGAGAAAGGGCACCGCCGTTCACTGCAAGCTGCAAAGTGTGCGCCATGCAGGGCAGACTAGCCACACCAAACTCCACCGTAGCTTTTTCCATACTGCATGCGTTGTCCCTGACCACAACGTGAGCTTTCGCCCCGGGGTGGTTTTTGTTGTATTTTTGTTTTTTCTCGGCGTAGTCTTTAAGCGACAACTGTGTGGTACTACTTTTTTTCGGTGTTTGCTTTTCACCCATCTTCTGCTTGTATTCATCGTGTATCTCCTTATGATTCTTGAAGAGGTGGGAGATCAAATTGCTCGTATTAAAGGAAAACGTCTTGGTTCCTCCTCGCATAACCAACTTTTTGCAGTCATTGCAAATTGCCAGTTTTTTATTCGTCAGACACACGTTAAAATAATCCCAAACCATAGTCATGGTGTCGGTAGTCAATCACCGAGCGAGCTCGCTTGTTAGCCACGTCTACAGCACCGGCACCAACACACTCTTGTTGTTGTTATGCTCTATTCGCGGCGGTTTGATAAGGTCATCAAGCGTCGCCAGTAAACCTCTCATGCTGCTGTCGTCAACTCCTGTGTTGTGTGTGGGAGAGGGGAGAAGGGAGAGGGGAGGGGCTGCTGACTGGGTTTGTATCCATGTTTTACCGGATATGTACCGCTCCGTACAACAGCGTTTTAAAAAGTCATTAATTTTACTTTTTGAAACAGATATCGATAATTTCCGATATTACATTTTAAAGCATTTATTGGCCGATATTATCGGACATCTCTACTAGAAATGATGGAAAGCGCCACTCTACAGAGCAACTGACCCCTCGGTAGGGATGATGTTCGAAACCGGTGCTCCCGGTTATTCGATAAGAAAAGAACCGATTCCATGGACTCAAATCCCTTTTTGAGAACCGGTTCTCGTTATCGAGGCCACTATAGTAAAGAAAAATAGTTGCTTCTTTATTCAAATCCCTGGGAACGAATCCCTTCCCACAGGAAATGCCCTGTGGGACGGCAATGTTATGCCCATTTGATTGTAGACTCTTACTGACACCTTGTGGCGATATGAAAATACTACGCGTCATTAGTTTGGGCACTTCCGGGTTGGCGACGTCTGTTCAGTTCATGAGACAATTGAGGGGTAGACAAGTTGTGTTAGCTCTTACAAGCCTTGGAAAAGATAAGTCTGTAAGTAAACTGTTTAATTTGTTTATGTAACTCAATATTAAGGTGGAAAGTGGTTAAATTTGATACTAAGATGTTTACTGAAAAACTATTTTTGTGCACTGTTTCAATGGATGTTTTGAGGACTTAAAATGGCTGCCAGTCGTGTATTCCCACCATCGAAATAGTTTCAACACTCAGAAGTATTTGTTTGATGATAGTACTGTATATTTGTGTGAAGCTAATATTTACATATTGTGTATTACATTTCAGTATGTTAATTGAATCACATAGCTTATACATTTGTCATTGTGTGTATTTCAGTTTAAAAAAAAAAAAAATGACAGTCCAGTGCAAGACAAAAGTAAAGATAGGAAAAGACAAAGCAAGATCAACAACAATAAAGAGCCTAAATGGATTAATCTGCTTTGGAACTTTATTAGACGTCTTGGATTGTTTGTTAGCCGTCTTCCTGTCTGTGTAGTTAATATGTTCCAATAGCAGCAGAAGTGCACTTTTTGGAGAGCTGTATTATTTTCAGTTTTGTGCCCAAGGGACTGATTTTATTTAACACTATATTATTATTTATACACCTATAGTGATCACAGAGACAGGTTGTTTCTGTGTTACTGTATATATTTGTTTTCCCGAAAAATCCCACTTAATATACTTTGGGTAAAAACAGTTAATGTTTATTTATTTTATTTTTTTAGGAGGGTAACAGTCAATATTTATTTATTTATTTTATTTTATTTTTTTTCTTATAAAATAAAAGTGAGCTTTTGTTAAACCAAATATTGTGTTTTTTCCATAAACAACAACCTATCTGGATTCGATAAGAGAATCGATAAGGAATCGGTTTGATAAGAGGATTCGATAATGGGCTCGAACGCGATAATTTTTTATCATACATCATCCCTACCCCTCGGTCAAAGTTGGAAAACCTGGGGCCAAATGAATCCCCTTCCTACTGTATAATAAATTAAGATTTTTTTTTAAATGGTTGACATCTATCTCTTATGTTAAAAGGACTTGCTACAGACCATGCTCTCGGGACTGCGCCACAGGAGGTTCACCTCTGCTCCTACAGTACAAACTCCTCACTCTTCCCTCCGGCATACCAGCCAATCACAACGTGGTACGTTTGTCGGCTTTCTCGGAGTCAGGCGTCCTGCAAGAGAGCACGTCTTTTCTCATACTGGAGCAAGAATCCGAGGCCGGTCCAAGCGGCCGCATGTTTGGCATCAGGGACGAAGCAGGAAGGGGAATTATCTTCACACTGCAGCTTCTAGACCGACCAGGTCTAACGCGGCTCAAGGTGCAGGCCACAACCATTTCGCAGCAGGGTCGTGTGACCTATCGGAGTATTTTCATCATCTACATATCCATCTCGTCGTTTCCCTACTGAGCATTCTAAGTGACTTTGCTCCATATAGGTCTTTTAAACCAAAGGCGGTTCCCCAGAACTCTGTCCGACAAAGAGGACATGGTCAGTCAGTGACCATTCAGATGTGTTCCTATCTGTGACTGACTAAAATACAAAGAACTAAACATTTGTACTGAGAAGTGAATATGTCCAAATATCTTTTCCCCAAAAATTGAAAGTGCAATGCATCAATTATTTACTGTAAGCCAGAGTAGTCAAACTCACTTTTATCTTGGGGCCATATCGCCCCTCAGAAGTTAGTCCTTCCAGGATTTTGCAATGTTGCTATCGCACCAATTCACGCAAATCCAACCAATCTCTCGCAAGTTTGTCCAATCCCTGCAAGTCATCGACATTTTCACCCATCGAATTTGTCCCGGCGGTGCTCGAACGCAACGTCCAACCAATCAAATGCCTCCCTGGACGAATTTTTCCGCAACTTTTTGAAAATGCTGCAGAGAAAAACCCGTAGAACTCTGGGGATGTTAGTCATTTAATAGCTAGGCTAATCCTAATGATTTGGCATGGGACACAAGCTACGGGGTTGATCACCTGTTAGCTGTTTTAGTGAGTAAAGGCCGAAACACCCCAGGATTCAAAGGAACACTACTGAGGATGTGTCCCAAAATTTACATCCCATCCCACTCTTAACATCAAGGCAAATCTCATGTGAGTGCACACCATCTATTGGCACAATGGACAGTCTAAACATCACGTCCCGTGTTTTATGATTCTGGAGTGACTGGCTATTACACAGTTACTTTTTCGCTTGATTATTATCATTGTTTACCAACAAAGTGATGGAAAACGTGCTTCGGATCAGAAGTCAAAAGTGAAAAGCAGATGTTTAAAGGGGAATTTTGCCTATCGTTCACAATCATTATGAAAGACATGACGACGGATGGATTTTTTTTTTTTTAATGCATTCTAACTTGTAAATAAAAGCTCCATTAGAGCCAACAGGAGCACCTCAAATTCACCCATAAAATCCAATAAATAACCATTAAAAAACCGCCAACAATACTCCATTTACATTTTGTGTTTTGAATATTAACCATTATATTGTTATTGTTATTATAAGCGCTAACACAGACAAGCTATTTATAGCGGCGCCGTCATCACTTCCATGTGTCCCTATGTTTGCCTCATCGAACGGTCTGCTGCTTCCTCGCTTCCTTGATCCCTGCAAGTTTATTGTGGATCATAAATCATGCATCTCACCCGGACAGAAGAAGTCTGAGTAGGTAATCCGACAAGTTGGTACACTTCTTAAAGTGCCAATGATTGTCACACACACACCGGGTGTGGCGAAATTATTCTCTGCATTTGACCCATCACCCTTGATCACCCCCTGGGAGGTGAGGGGAGCAGTGAGCAGCAGCGGTGGCCGCGCCCGGGAATCATTTTGGTGATTTAACCCCCAATTGACAGTCATTTAGGGCCCGAAACTGGCGAGGACGACACAGAAAGACGCTTTGTCCCCCCACCTCTCTTCTTCGTGAAGATTATGTCATCTGTCATCTTGATGACAGCAGACGTTGCACAGTAAGGGATGTTTTATTATGTTTGTTGGCTCTCATAAAATCTGCAGTGAGTAAATAATCAGTGATGATGAGGAAAATAAATAGCATATGTGATGCATTTTTTAAATGAATGCTTAAAATATTAAATGTTATTATAAATATATTCTTTACTACATGACATATATACTTACATTATGTATATAAAAGGTGTTTGGATGTTGTTTTAATGGCTTTATAGACGGAATTGCACAGCTCCCATAGGCTCCATTGTAAGTGAACTTTTGATGGCATTTATTTTAATATTTCGAATGCAAAAAAAATATTGTTATTGTTATTATAAGCGCTAACACAGACGAGTTATTTATAGCGGCGCCGTCATGACTTCCATGTGTCTCTATGTTTGCCTCATCGAATGGTCTGCTGCTTCCTCGCTTCCTTGATCCCTGCAAGTTTATTGTAGATCATAAATCATGCATCTCACCCGGACAGAAGAAGTCTGAGTAGGTAATCCGACAAGTTGGTACACTTCTTGACAGTCATTTAGGGCCCGAAACTGGCGAGGACGACACGAAAATACGCTTTGTCCCCCCACCTCTCTTCTTCGTGAAGATTATGTCATCTGTCATCTTGATGACAGCAGACGTTGCACAGTAAGGCATGTTTTATTATGTTTGTTGGCTCTCATAAAATCTGCAGTGAATAAATAATCAGTGATGATGAGGAAAAGAAATAGCATATGTGATGCATTTTTTTAATTAATGCTTAAAATGATCAAAATACGTAAATATTAAATGTTATTATAAATACGTCCTTTACTACATTACATATATACTTACATTATGTATATAAAAGGTGTTTGGATGTTGTTTTAAGGGCTTTATAGATGGAATTGCATTGTAAGTGAACTTTTGATGGCATTTATTTAATATTTCGAATGCAAAAAAACAACAAAAAAACATCAATCGTCATGTCTTTCATAATGGTTGTGAATGATAGGGATCTGGTTGTGTGGTGGGATCTGAACCGAGGATGTCGTTGTGGCTTGTGCAGCCCTTTGAGACACTTGTGATTCAGGGCTATATAAATAAACATTGATTGATCATTGATTGATAGGCAAAATAAATGTAAAAAAGCCCCTTTAAGTTCAGCTAGTGTAGAATTTAATTTGAAAACCTTGTTGTATCAAAGAATATCGAGCTAAGAACTGCATTTAAATGGGTGAAAATGTTAATGCATGAATCAAAAATGATACAATGCCGTATTGACTTACTATCTTTCCAGGTGATGAGTTTGACACCTGTGCTGTGAGCACTGAGATTTACAAACAAGCAGAATCAAACTCTCTTTCAGTGTTTAGATGTGTTATTTTCCTGCGGAGGATGTTTAATGAGAGGAAACATAAGCCCAAGTAGCCCTGAGTAGAGTGTGTTTATTAGTAATAACAATGCACAATGTTTCTCCAACATTTGGCATACGTCTCCCATATTTAGTATTTATTTCAACTACTTGAGCCACCTGTTGTGTCGACGTGTTTTTGTACTCTTTGCATTTTTCTTAGAATGTAAATATGTTTTAAAGTGCCTTTCTGGATGTATCACAAACCTGAGTGGACGTGATTCAACCGGTGCTGAAGTTCTACAAAGAACACCATTTTTACAGGCCCTTTCATGGTCGTGTGGTGCGGATTTAAAAAAAAAAGATTTTACGTTCATGACATTTAACACGAAACCGATGTGTGATCTTGTGGTGCTGATATACATAACAAGCGGAAAAATTGTATCTTTTGTATTTTTTTTTAGTGAACAAAGTGCTGGCCCTACAAATATTTTATTGTAAATTGTATGTTTGAGTATGTGCAGGAATAAAAAAATACAACACTTTTTAAACTTTGTCATTCACCTTCTTTTGTTGCAATCAACTTTAGCAAGTACAATTTCTGGGGGTTTTCTTATTATGTCTTTAATATACAAAACCCCAAACCAGTGAAGTTGGCAAGTTGTGTAAATGGTAAAATAAAAACAGAAATACAATGATTTGCAAATCCTTTTCAACCTATATTCAATTGAATAGACTGCAAAGACAAGATACTTAACGTTCGACCTGGAAAACTTTGTTATTTTTTGCAAATATTAGCTCAATTAGTATTTGATGCCTGCAACATGTTTCAAAAAAGCTGGCACAAGTGGCAAAAAAAACTGCGAAAGTTGAGGAATGCTCATCAAACCCTTATTTGGAACATCCCACAGGTGAACAGGCTAATTGGGAACAGGTGGGTGCCATGATTGGGTATAAAAGCAGCTTCCATGAAATACTCAGTTATTCACAATCAAGGATGGGGCGAGGGTCACCACTTTGTGAACAAATGCGTGAGCAAAAACAACATTTCTCAACCAGCTATTGCAAGGAATTTAGGGATTTCACCATCTACGGTCTGTAATATTATCAAAAGGTTCAGAGAATCTGAAGAATTCACTGCATGTAAGCTTAATAAATGCTAAATGCCCGTGACCTTCGATCCCTCAGGCGGTACTGCATCAAAAACCGACGTCAGTGTGTAAAGGATATCACCACATGGGCTCAGGAACCCTTCAGATAACCACTGTCAGTAACTACAGTCGGTCGCTACATCTGTAAGTGCAAGTTAAAACTCTACTATGCAAAAAGGAAAGCCATTTATCAACAACACCCATCCTCTAAGATGGACTGATGCAAAGTGGAAAAGTGTTCTGTGGTCTGATGAGTCCACATTTCACGTTGTTTTTGGAAACTGTGGATGTCGTTTCCTCCGTAACAAAGAGGAAAAGAACCATCCGGATTGTTCTAGGTGCAAAGTTGAAAAGCCAGCATCTGTGATGGTATGGGGGTGTATTAGTGCCCAAGGCATGGGTAACTTACACATCTGTGAAGGCGCCATTAATGCTGAAAGGTACATACAGGTTTTGGAGCAACATATGTTGCCATCCAAGCAACGTTATCATGGACGCCCCTGCTTATTTCAGCAAGACAATGCCAAGCCACGTGTTACATCAACGTGGCTTCATAGTAAAAGAGTGCGGGTACTAGACTGGCCTGCCTGTAGTCCAGACCTGTCTCCTCATTATGAAGCCTAAAATACCACAACGGAGCTGTGGCAATGAACATCTTAAGCTGTACATCAAGCAAGAATGGGAAAGAATTCACCTGAAAAGCTTAAAAAATTGGTCTCCTCAGTTCCCATATGTTTACTGAGTGTTGTTAAAAGGAAAGGCCATGTAACACAGTGGTAAAAATGCCCCTGTGCCAACTTTTTTGCAAACAAGTTTCTCAGTTCGGACATTAATTATCTTGTCTTTGCAGTCTATTCAATCCAATATAAATTGAAAAGGATTAGCAAATCATTGTATTCTGTTTTTATTTACCATTTACACAACGTGCCAACTTCACTGGTTGTGGGTTTTGTACATTCAATTGACCTCTCGTGGATGAGACGCTAAAAAAACGCTCATTCAAACATCTGTTTGCGAAAGTCAATGTGGAAACATTTGGTGTTGGTTAAAGATGAAGTGCTGGACATCCAGATCAGAAGCAGCTTTGTGTTCGAACGCACGCAAATCAACAAAGGTGCTCTAATGTCGGCTGGCTACTGAGAGAAGAAGGGAGGTATTGAAAGACGTCAGCCACATTTGGCCGCTTTATCAGGCCAACGATCGGTATCTGGAAAAGTAATAAGAAACAACTATTTTCAAGAAGGCTCCAAGAGGCTTTTGTACACACATGCAAGGAGGTGAACAACTTAGGTCATGGAATATTTGTGCCGAATGTCAACATTCTATCACACTTTTCCAGCTGATTTATCTTGAATACGTTTTTCCGACATTTATATAATTTCTCTCAAGGGATGCATATTGAAATTTCATATCAACACCGATATTCATCAGTATCAGTACTAAATATTTGGTGTAAAAAAAAAAAGTGGTGGGCAGTAAAGTCCGTCCTTTAAAACTGTGAGTATCATTTTTCCCGCCAACATCTGGGCTGCGATTGTACAGTTGTGTGTACTCATGTGATTCTGCTATGGTGAAAAATAGAGATGTCCGATAATATCGGTAAAATGTAATATCGGAATTTATCGGTATCGTTTTTTTTTATTATCGGTATCATTCTTTTTTTTAATTTTTTATTAAATAAACATAAAAAACACAAGATACATTTACAATTAATACACCAACCCAGAAAACCTCCATCCCCCATTTACACTCATTCACACAAAAGGGTTGTTTCTTTCTGTTATTAATATTCTGGTTCCTACATTATATATCAATATATATCAATACAGTCTGCAAGGGATACAGTCCGTAAGCACACATGATTGTGCGTGCTGCTGGTCCACTAATAGTACTAACCTTTGACAGTTAATTTTACTCATTTTCATTCATTACTAGTTCCTATGTACCGTATTTTTCGGACTATAAGTCGCAGTTTTTATCATCCATCCATCCATTTTCTACCGCTTATTCCCTTTGGGGTCGCGGGGGGCGCTGGAGCCTATCTCAGCTACAATCGGGCGGAAGGCGGGGTACACCCTGGACAAGTCGCCACCCCATCGTTTTTATCATAGTGCGACTTATATATGTTTTTTTCCTTCTTTATTATGCATTTTCAGCAGGTGCGACTTATACTCCGAAAAATACGGTAACTGTTTTTATATTGTTTTACTTTCTTTTTTATTCAAGAAAATGTTTTTAATTTATTTATCTTATTTTATTAATTTTTTTAAAAAGTACCTTATCTTCACCATACCTGGTTGTCCAAATTAGGCATAATAATGTGTTAATTCCACGACTGCATATATCGGTTGATATCTGTATCGGTAATTAAAGAGTTGGACAATATCGGAATATAGGATATCGGCAAAAAAGCCATTATCGGACATCCCTAGTGAAAAATAATTGATTTGAGTGGCCTGTAAAAAGACCATTACCAGGAAATGGACATAACAAGAGAGCCCAACTTTGAAATCACAATGGATATTTATAAAATGGAGAAGATAACGGTGTGTGGGGGGGGCGTGGCCTGCGGACATGCAGCGAAGCGGGGTGTGCCAGGACCGGCTTCGAGATCAGCGACAGGTGCGTAGATGACACAGCTGAGAGTGTGTCATGTCTGTGTGATCATGTTTTGTTTTGGTTATGTTCGGTTTGGGTTTTGGACACTTCGGGCCCTCTTGTTTGTTTTGTCACCATAGCGACCATTAGTTTCACCTGTTTCACGTTTTGCACTCGCGCACCTGTTGTCAATCATGTCTGTATTATTTAAACCCATTGTTGTCTTTCTGGCGACATCACTCTGCTTCATGTCATGTTTACGGTTTCATGCTTAGTTCACGCTACTTGTTTCAGAGTCCATGCTGCCCTGTTCACGTCATCGCAAGTAAGTTTTGTTTATTAATGCCACAGTTAGTGTCTTTTGTTTCTTGTCCATAGTTCTGCCTTTGTGCTATTTTTTTGTTTTTATAGCCATGTTTTGTACTTCCGCCCTTGTGCGCGCCTTTTGTTTATTCCTTTTATTAGTGTTAAAATAAAGATGTCAATACCTTCATGCCATGTCCGGTCCAAGTTCACAATATGAACACGAAGGGTAAAAAGAAAACCCACCTACGATCTGATATATCTGATATGTCACTAAGTTTTAAAAGTTTGTTGTAAAAATCTCTGTGGAGGTTGCCCCCCAGTGGGTTCTTTGGACCACCACACACCGACATGAGAGCCCTGTTCAGGTTCACAGTATGTATTTATTCTTCCTCAATACAGTCTCTGTGTTGCTTTTCAGCAAGTGTTTGTTTGTGTCCGTCACGCTCGTGCTCTCACTCCAGCTTCCCTCCAGCTCCAACCTGCCAGTTTCAAACACTGATGACATCTATTAAACAGACAAGAAGCAAGGAATCATGCAGAGACAGAGTTCAATTTAGCTCATGAGGAGAACGCATGGAGCTGAACACTTAGTCACAGTCTCGCCCTACGCTCTAAGGTTCAGCTCTTGCGTCCCTCTATTTATTCAGTCAACAACACTAAGGCCGCCTCTAAAAGGAGTGGTCACATATATTATGCAAAGCAGGTCCAGGACGCACGATACGTGACGGAATGTGCTGGGGGCCTTGTGATTTCGCCTTGTCCCCGCTTCGTCTCCGTGTTGTCATCTTATCTTCGTTGAGGTCCTTGTAGTCTCTGCTTCGTCTGCATACTGTCATCTTATCTTCGTTGACGTCGTTGAAGTCCTTGGCTGTTAGCGGGCTAAGACAAAGATATCATCTACGGCTGAGGCCACCCCTCAGACAAGAAGTCTTTGTCCTTGCACACATTAGAAAAGTCCAACTTGAGCACAATAGCGAAATAACTAAAGCAACAGACTTTAAGCATACTAAAGTTAGTGTGATAATATATACATAATTATTCTAACACAACCCCATCTCTCCTCCTGGCTGCTGCTTATAAACAAGGCCCAGGTGGGCCATCTAATCACCTGTCGCTGATTTTGAGGCCGGTACCGACACACCTCGCTTCACTGCAGGCCCGCAGGCCACGCCCCCCTCCACAATCTCCTTATGCGTTTGTCCCTGAAACCCACATTTCAGGCTGGACGCTCTGGAAACACTCTGTGGAAATGCTCCCCACCCACACTGCTTGGTGCCTGGTCTGAGCTGCTGTGACTTAGATGACCATAGTAACTAATTAGATGACCATAGTAACTAGTATTTCATGCAAAAGTGCAGATTCCAACCATTGGAATACTTTGCATAGTTCAAGACTTACGGTCATTTGAAAACATCACTGCACATCATAATGGCAGATATAGTTTCCATCTTAAAGATCTAAAATTAATGATTTGGGAATGCCCAGATTGAAAAGCTCATGTGGCCCCCGGGCCTTAATTTGCTCAGGTCTGATATAGAATGAAAGCAAAGGGTCGTTAAACATCACACACATGCGTTAAGACCCTGGGAAAAAAAAGAAAAAAGAAAAAATTGCTAGCATGAAGATGCTTTAACAATACATGGCATTACTGCACATTTTGTAAGTACAATACTGTATAAAATTATTTTGTAATTGTTTCTTAATGTGTTAAATTGTATTTATAATGCATTTTATAGGCATAGGTGTACAAAATATAGGCATATTGAAATAAAGTGTTTCTTGCGCCATTCGTTTTGGAATGCAAGCCTAAAAAAAATAAAAAAATAAAATTAAATAAAATTTAAAATAAAAAAAAAAGACCCTGGGATTGACGTGCGAAGGATGCAGAGTGTCTGCTATCTTGGGGAGGTGTGAGGAAGTCGTGATGGACGGGACAATGGTGGCCATGTTGGGGGTTAATGTCCTGGTCAACAACAGGACCCTACAACACAATGTAGGAGAGACGAGGCACCGTCTGTTTCCTAATCGATATGATGACGCCGCAGGGTCTAATTTGCAGACAATGGGTTGATGACATCACACCTGGCTCCTCACAGGAACTGCAGTCCTGTTCTGATGCTTTGTGAAAAAGTTCCCTTTATTCAACATGCTTGTATCACTGCTTTCTACAAACCCCAAAACCAGTGAAGTTGGCACGTTGTGTAATTCGTAAATAAAAACAGAATAGAATGATTGGCTAATCCTTTTCAATTTATAAACAATAGACTGAATAGACTGCAAAGACAAGATATTTAATGTTCGAACTGAGAAACGTAATTTTTTTTCAGGTGGAATTCTTTCCCATTCTTGCTTGATGTACAGCTTAAGTTGTTCAACAGTCCGGGGGTCTCCGTTGTGGTATTTTAGGCTTCATAATGCGCCACACATTTTCAATGGGAGACAGGTCTGGACTACAGGCAGGCCAGTCTCGTACCCGCACTCTTTTACTATGAAGCCACGCAGTTGTAACACGTGGCTTGGCATTGTCTTGCTGAAATAAGCAGGGGCGTCCATGATAACGTTGCTTGGATGGCAACATATGATGCTCCAAAACCTGTATGTACCTTTCAGCATTAATGGCCTACTGAAATGCGATGTTCTTATTCAAACAGGGATAGCAGGTCCATTCTATGTGTCATACTTGATCATTTCGCGATATTGCCATATTTTTGCTGAAAGGATTTAGTAGAGAACATCGACGATAAAGTTCGCAACTTTTGGTCGCTGATAAAAAAGCCTTGCCTTTACCGCAAGTAGCAGACGAGTAGCGTGACGTCACAGGTTGTGGAGCTCCTCACATCTGCACATTGTTTACAATCATGGCCACCAGCAGCGAGAGCGATTCGGACCGAGATAAAAATTAATAAAAAAATTAATCAATCCCTGATAAAAAAGCCTTGCCTTTACCGGAAGTAGCAGACGAGTAGCGTGACATCACAGGTTGTGGAGCTCCTCACATCTGCACATTGTTTACAATCATGGCCACCAGCAGCGAGAGCGATTCGGACCGAGAAAGCAACGATTTCCCCATTAATTTGAGCGAGGATGAAAGATTTGTGGATGAGGAAAGTGAGAGTGAAGGACTAGAGGGCAGTGGGAGCGATTCAGATAGGGAAGATGCTGTGAGAGGCGGGTGGGACCTGATATTCAGCTGGGAATGACTAAAACAGTAAATAAACACAAGACATATATATACTCTATTAGCCACAACACAACCAGGCTTATATTTAATATGCCACAAATTAATCCCGCATAACAAACACCTCCCCCCTCCCGTCCATATAACCCGCCAATACAACTCAAACACCTGCACAACACACTCAATCCCACAGCCCAAAGTATCGTTCACCTCCCCAAAGTTCATACAGCACAAATATTTCCCCAAAGTCCCCAAAGTTACGTACGTGACATGCACATAGCGGCACGCACGTACGGGCAAGCGATCAAATGTTTGGAAAGCCGCAGCTGCATGCGTACTCACGGTACCGCGTCTGCGCATCCAACTCAAAGTCCTCCTGGTAAGAGTCTCTGTTGTCCCAGTTCTCCACAGGCCAATGGTAAAGCTTGACTGTCATCTTTCGGGAATGTAAACAATGAAACACCGGCTGTGTTTGTGTTGCTGCAGCCGCCCGCAATACACCGCTTCCCACCTACAGCTTTCTTCTTTGCTGTCTCCATTGTTCATTGAACAAAATGCAAAAGATTCACCAACACAGATGTCCAGAATACTGTGGAATTTTGCGATGAAAACCGATGACTTAATAGCTGGCCACCATGCTGTCCCAAAATGTCCTCTACAATCCGTGACGTCACGCACTGACGTCATCATACCGAGACGTTTTAAGCAGGATATTTCGCGCAAAATTTAAAATTGCACTTTAGTGGCATGTGTTGCAATGTTAGATTTCATCATTGATATATAAACTATCAGACTGCGTGGTCGGTAGTAGTGGGTTTCAGTAGGCCTTTAATGGCGCCTTCACAGATGTGTAAGTTACCCATGTCTTGGGCACTAATACACCCCCATACCATCACAGATGCTGGCTTTTGAACTTTGCACCTTTAACAATCCGGATGGTTCTTTTCCTCTTTGTTCCGGACGACAGGACGTTCACAGTTTCCAAAAACAATTTGAAATGTGGACTTGTCAGACCACAGAACACTTTTACACTTTGCATCAGTCCATTTTAGATGAGCTCGGGCCCAGGAGACCATCCCAAGTGGAGAGATGTCCCCAACCGATAATGTATGTCCTGGCCTCTTAAACTATTACTGAGAGTCTACACTTCATTTTTAAGCATCATAAAAACTGTGTAATGGTCTGAGTACTTTTGGATGACCGTACATTACACATTGGCTACTTGAACGTTGTAACATGTAAGGAAAGAAGGCAGCACATTTCAACAAATCTAAAGGGACTGGCACAGCTGCATAAACACTATCACATTTTTTTGAACGCAGCCATCGTATTATTTTATGAAACTCTTTATATGGTTTGCTGCAGTTAAAACCGACAGAGTAATATGCAATATGTCTCTTAAATCTTTTAGATATGGATTTGATTTCCTCTCTTGCGATTTCTTTGATGGGAGTCCATTTTTTACAAAACCAAGCTGAAGCTGAGTGAGGTAATACCTCAGCTCCTCTGCAGATGGAGTCGGTGATAGATCGCTCTATAAATATTTCAAAAGGTATCATAAGGGAGATTGTGTTGAGTACTGCCGGGCTTCTGGTTGTAATAACTGTGCAGACTTGAACAGTTTATGAACAAAAAAAAAATGCAATGGTGATTCCTCCCGTGAATAAATACAACAATAACAATGCTTTGATGGGATTTTCTTTATTTTTTGTCCTGATGCTTAAACGAAACAAGACTGAGTGTTCATGTGCTTAGTCATTTTCGAAAGAACTGCATTTTTGGCTTTTTTTTTAATTTCCTGGAAATGAGTGAAAGCGAGCGTCAAGGCAACTCGAGCTGTTTGTTGATGCTTTCAAGTCGAGTTTTGCCTCGAGTTGTTTGGCTTTTAGCTGCTCCCCTGATGTGGTCATTAGCTCGCGTTGCCGATGCCTGAAAATTTACTGGGTGGGTGCGGGCTTTTGCAATGTGTTAGTCCCCCTTATTAAATCATATACCGACAAAATTAGTATAATTGCATGGATTTAATACATATTTCTATAAAGGTTTAATAGCTGGGTAAACAGTAAACTTCATTGTAAAACCTTTAGAGTGAGACATTTTCCCGATATATAAGTTTGGTAACACTTTAGTATGGGGAACATATTCACCATTAATTAGTTGCTTATTAACATGCAAATTAGTGACATATTGGCTCTTATTTAGTCATTATTAAGTACTTATTAATGCCTTATTCTGCATGGCCTTATTATACAACCAGTAAGCCATTAACTAAGAGTCTTCCCTCAATAACCTCAGAATTATTGCTTATTAGTAACCCTAACCCTAACCCTAACCCTTATATGTTCCCCATACTAAAGTGTTACCCTAAGTTTCTAAACAAAACGGACAAAGGCTTAATTATTTACTCTGAGCTACACTAATGAAAACATTGTGTTGCATATTTGATATCTCTGAACTAGCGTTGTCCCGATACCAATATTTTGGTACCGGTACCAAAATTATTTTGTTACTTTTCGGTACTTTTCTAAATAAAGGGGACCACAAAAAACAGCATTATTGGCTTTATTTTAAAGGGGAACATTATCACAATTTCAGAAGGGTTAAAACCATTAAAAATCAGTTACCAGTGGCTTATTTTATATTTTGAAGTTTTTTTTCAAAATGTTACCCATCACGCATTAAAGGAAACTAACAACTATGAACTAGGTTTACAGCATATGAAATACATTTGGCAACAACATGCACTTTGAGAGTGCAGACAGCCCATTTCAGGCGTGCTAAGAACATATATTTTTCCACGATTTCAGCACTCAGGTTAACCATACCTAAATAGACACAAAATACTGCATTACACAAGACTACCCGAATGTACTCGAATGATTGAAAAAAATAAATGTTTTTAAGCTAAATTACTGGTAAACACAGTTTATGTATAATAATTTACGTAAAACCGCGAGTAATGAATAAAGTTTTCATCAATTAATATATTCTGTAGACATACCCTCATCCGCTCTCTTTTCCTGAAAGCTGATCTGTCCAGTTTTGGAGTTGATGTCAGCATCTGCTTTGAGTGTCGCAGGATATCCACACATTCTTGCCATCTCTGTCGTAGCATAGCTTTTGTCGGTAAAGTGTGCGGAACAAACGACTGACCATTTCGTCGGCTTTCCCCACACCTTCGTATTTTGAACAAATTTCGTCCAATTTCTTGCCACTTTCGCATCTTTGGGCCACTGGTGCAACTTGAATCCGTCCCTGTTCGTGTTGTTACACCCTCCGACAACACACCGACGAAAGTGAGAAAATGGCGGATTGCTTCCCGATGTGACGTCACAACTTGACGTCATCGCTCCGAGAGTGAATAATAGAAAGGCGTTTAATTCCCCAAAATTAACCCATTTAGAGTTCGGAAATCGGTTAAAAAAAAATATGGTCTTTTTTCTGCAACATCAAGGTATATATTGACGCTTACATAGGTCTGATGATAATGTTCCCCTTTAACAGAAAATCTTAGGGTACATTTAACATATGTTTCTTATTGCAAGTTTGTCCTTAAATAAAGTAGTGAACATACAAGACAACTTGTCTTTTATTAGTAAGTAAGCAAACAAAGGCTCCTAATTTAGCTGCTGACGTATGCAGTAGAATATTGTGTCATTTATCATTCTATTATTTTGTGGTAGAAAATGAATTATTCATCTACTTGTTCATTTACTGTTAATATCTGCTTACTTTCACTTTTAAAATGTTCTATCTACACTTCGGTTCAAATGTACTAATCACTTATTATTCTGTTGTTTGGATGCTTTACATTAGTTTTGGATGATACCACAAATTTGGGTATCAATCCGATACCAAGTCGTTACAGAATCATACATTGGTTATATTCAAAGTCCTCATGTGTCCAGGGACGTATTTCCTGAGTTTGTAAACATAACATGAATTTAAAAAAAACGAAAGATGTTGTGATGCCAAAAAATATCGGCGTAATCATAGTAGCATCAACTAGATAGGCTATTATACTTGGTATCATTACAGTGGATGTCAGGTGTAGATCCACCAATGGCGTTTGTTTACATTTTGACGCCAGTGAGCTACGGTGTGTAGTGAAGCATGTTTAGCTATTCCTCGTCCTGCAGGGATGATACTTGTAAGAAACTTACTTTATTTGTCGTCATGGAGGCGAGGATTAGCAAAAACCAGCAAAAACTCACGGGAGGTGTGGCGGGGCATTCATGACATCACGAACTTCAGAGGCTGCAATATGACAACTGCGGATCAGAGTGCGACACTGGCAGAGGAGCTTAACTGTTTCTTTGCCCGTTTCGAAACCCCCCAGCGACACTCATCTGCTCCAGCCCTGCCCCCGCCCCCACCGGGCTCCGGCGCCACTCCACTCACTGTACAGGAGCACAGTGTCAGACGAGTGCTCCTGGCTGTGAACCCCAGGAAGGCTACCGGACCAGACGGAGTACCTGGAAAGGTGCTCAGGACGTGCGCCCACCAGCTCGCTCCCCCCCTCACCAGGATCTTCAACCTCTCCCTGGCTCAGGCAGTCATCCCATCCTGCCTGAAGTCATCTACAATAATCCCGGTGCCGAAGAAGTCTCCCATCACCAGCCTGAATGATTACCGACCAGTGGCCCTCACTCCGGTAATCATGAAGTGCTTCGAGCGACTTGTTCTCCAGCACATCAAGGACCATATCCCTCCAGACTTCGACCCCCACCAGTTCGCATACAGGGCGAACAGGTCCACAGAGGACGCCATCGCTGTTGCTCTCCACTCTGCTCTGAACCAACTGGAGCAGCAGCAGAGCTACGTCCGGATGCTCTCTGTGGACTATAGCTCTGCCTTCAATACAATAATCCCGGACAGACTCTGCAATAAACTGGACACTCTTGGCCTCCCCCCTCTCACAAACGCCTGGATAAGGGACTTTCTAACGGACCGACCCCAGAATGTGAGACTTGGCCCGCACCTCTCATCCTCCCGCACGCTGAGCATCGGCTCCCCACAGGGCTGTGTGCTGAGCCCCCTCCTCTACTGCCTTTACACCCATGACTGCAGTCCGGCCCACAGTGACAACCTTACCGTCAAGTTTGCCGACGATACCACAGTGGTCGGGCTCATCTCCAGGGGTGACGAGGCTGCCTACAGAGAGGAGGTCCTGAAGCTGACGGCCTGGTCTTCGGAGAACAACCTCGCTCTCAACACCAGCAAGACCAGAGAGATCATCGTCGACTTCAGGAGGAGCAGCACCGACCCTGCCCCCCTCTACATCAACGGCGAGCGTGTAGAGAGGGTCCACACCTTCAGGTACCTTGGAGTCCACATCTCTAATGACTTCTCCTGGACAGTCAACACCACATCAATCATCAAGAAGGCTCAGCAGCGGCTACACTTCCTTAGAGTCCTCGGGAAGTACAACCTGAAGCCTGACCTGCTGCTGACCTTCAACCGCTCGTCCATCGAGAGCCTGCTGACCTACTGTATTACGGTATGGTACGGCAGCTGCACTGCAGCAGACAGGGAGCGGCTGCAAAGAGTGGTCAAGACGGCTCAGAAGATCATCGGCCGCCCTCTCCCCTCTCTGACGGACATCTACACCTCCCGCTGCCTCAACAGAGCCAGTGCCATCATCAAAGACAGCACCCACCCTGGCTCTGACCTGTTCCACCTGCTGCCCTCTGGGAAGCGCTACAGGTGCATTAAAACCAAAACAAACAGGCTAAAGAACAGCTTCTTCCCCAGGGCCATAACCATCCTGAACGGACTGCCCCATTGTCCCTCATAACTGCCTTCTCTTCGGTGCAATAACCCATTCCACCAACCACCCTGTTTTTGTTTTGTTTTTTCATGTATATATTCATTTCACACCATATTCATTGCACTTCTACATTTTTTAAATTTTTATATATTTGCACATTGTTTTTCTAGCATGCACACATCGCACTGTATGGAATGGCCTCAATCTCGTTACCTTGCGTAATGACAATAAAGCTGATTCTGATTCTGATTCTGAGGATTAGTGATTAAGAAGTAGCTAAAACACTGCCGACTGGGCAGGGCTTTAGCTGCTTGCTAGCTAGCTAGCTAGCCATGCCTTAGAGCACCTCTTCCTGAGGGCGTTTCAGTGTTATAACTTCACCTTTATCTTTAGTTTTTAAGGCAAAATGCGTCCGTTCTCCCTGTTCTGTCAACACACTGTGTCTGCTTGTATGTACTCTGTGATTGTACTCCGGGCCGGTACTTTTCAGAGGCGGTATAGTACCGAATATGATTCATTAGTATCGCGGTACTATACTGATAACGGTATACCGTACAACCGTATACTCTGAACCATAGGTCATAGAGATGTGTCGTTCACAAATGAATAAAGTGTTTTAAACATCTCTTTAGAGAATTGATTAGCAGTTGCAAGCTGTTTGTTTGGGATTTGCAAACTACAAACTACACAAAATACATTCTCAAACATCTTTGACAATCAAGCAATAATCATAACAGTCCACATTTTGTGGTATTAATGCACAAATCTGTTATCTAAACACGAAAGTGTAGCTCCTCTCCTTTGAATGCAAGTGCTCCTACAGCAGGAATATAAACTCTGTATTCCTACAAAATACACAATCTGGCAAGACACCAATGCACCGCAGGTAAACAATTTTTTAACTCACATTAAAAGCATGTTTACAGTATGTCCTTTTTGTGTTGAGATGTTTACAAAAAAGCATATTGTTTAAAAAACATGTTATTGAAGCAAACTAAATGTCCAGTTGTGGTAATTAAACTTAAAGATTATCCGTCTTGGATGATGATGAATTACATTTATGTGTGATTAATCACATTTAATTTTGAGTTAACTATGACCAAACTGCGATTCATCGCAATTAAATATTTTAGTCGTTTTTTTTGACAGCTTATATATATATATATATATATATATATATATATATATACATATATATATATATATATATATATATATATATATATATATATATATATATATATATATATATATATATACATATATATACATATATATACACTACCAGTGGTATAATTTTGCATTTACATTTATATTATATTATATTATACAATATATTACGCAAAATTGTACCACTGGTAGTGAATATATATATATATATATATATATATATATATATATATATATATATATATATATATATATATATATATATATATATATATATATATATATATATATATATATATATTCACTACCAGTGGTACAATTTTGCGTAATATATTGTATAATATAATATAATATAAATGTAAATGCAAAATTATACCACTGGTAGTGTATATATATGTATGTACAATTTTGCATTTACATTTATATTATGTCCAAATTTTGATCAAGTTTTCGTCATAATTTTTTAAAAACATGTTATTCTTGCTTATTACTGTGTTTTTTTTTCTCCCATTATTGTTGCTCTTTTGGTTGAGGGAAAATTCTAAATAGTGATGGATATTGCACCACCTTAATACATGTTTACAACACAATGAAAATACAATTATTGTCAATATTTCAAAACAATTACCATCGATAGAGTTATACTTGTGTACATTTAAATGATTCTGATCCACATTGTATATATTGTGATTATTCTTTGATTAAAAAAAAAGATAAAAAACAGTTAAAAAAAAAGAACTATACTAACTATATTAACTAAAAATAATTATGATAAAATGCCTATCTTTTGAATGGCTCTTTCAAAAGCAATGGCTTCTCAAGATCTGTCTTCGTTCAAAGAGCCATAAATCCCATCACATAATGAGTAAATAAATACATTCAAACAGTAGTACAAATAAGAGTTTACAAGAGCCTCACAATAACACCAACGTTGCTAGTAAGTTGTAAAAAAAATACACCAACGAAAGAAAATAAAACAAAAAACAAGCATTTTTGCCATGGAAATCAGTAGGCCTTCACACCACTTTGGAGTCCAGTGTGTCATTACAGTTGATAAAGGTTCACACATTCACATTAACACGTGTGATGCTTTAAGACCGACTGGAGGCCGTTTCTATGTTACTATAAAAACAACAACATTGGGGCAAATGAATGTTTGAGGCTGTGCAACAGCTACCACCACCATCTCCCCTACTGCTTTACACGGTCAGGATGTCTCTAATGAGCACAGCATTAACATCTAGTAGTTGGTAGAACCATTAATAACAAGTTCAACAGGCAAACAAAACAATTCTGCAAATATACATGGTTTTTTAAGGTCAAACTCAAACACTTTTAGTACTCAGAATTACTATCAGGCTTTTAGCACATTACCACCACATGATGTAACTATATCTGATTAACATATATATATATATATATATATATATATATATATATATATATATATATATATATATATATATATATATATATATATATATATATATATATATGTCTGTATGTATGCATGTATGTATATGATAATGATCTAACTATGGTAGATTTTCACCTTATTATTACTTTACCACAATAAAGGTCCTGATATCCTGTAATAAACTATTGTAAATTGTGTATTTTGTAAACCAAATGTTGTAATACAGGGAGACAATAAAAGGAGAAAGAGGGAAAGGGAGAAAAAGACTAGATTTTAGAAAAACAATACTAAAAATGTGTGAATGTATCTGTCCATGCAGCTACTTAGTTTTACTTGATAACACTAAATAAATTAACAATTTAATATCTAGAAATTAACGGGACTTTTAAAAATAAAAAAGGTATTTTTTTATTTTTTATTTTATTTCACTTGCAATTAGTAAATTAAGCACCCTTGGGATGTTGCAGAATCATTAAACAAGATATGGGGGAAACCAAAATATCTTATTTAAATACTTATTCTCTCAATTTGTTTAAACTGATATAGACAAGACATAATTATTCATTCTAAAATTCTAATTATGATGTAAAGTTAATGACTAAAAATACGTAAATAGCTCTTGAAATTAGGGACATTTCTAGGAATTTAATTTTAAATGTTGGCAAGTAGCAAATAAATTGCAGTGTATTTTTTAAATTCGTGTTTCTAAATGTGATTTATAAATCTAATTTGACAATCTAAGTTCTTGTCCTCACACGATCCCGCGAATGTTGGTGACATGTGTGGACAACAACCCAGAGAGTTTCTGTCTTTGTGTTGGTGCAAACAAATGGAACTTATTGAATACTAGAGATAAATGCATTAAAATGTAATATTGGAAATTATCGGTATCGTTTTTTGTATTATCGGTTTCGTTTTTTTTATTTTTTATTTTTTTTATTTTAATTTTTTTTTATTAAATCAACATAAAAAACACAGGATACACTTACAATTAGTGCACCAACCCAAAAAACCTCCCTTCCCCATTTACACTCATTCACACTCATTCACACAAAAGGGTTGTTTCTTTATGTTATTAATATTCTGGTTCCTACATTATATATCAATATATATCAATACAGTCTGCAAGGGATACAGTCCGTAAGCACACATGATCGTGCGTGCTGCTGGTCCACTAATAGTACTAACCTTTAACAGTTAATTTTACTAATTTTCATTAATTTCTAGTTTCTATTTAACTGTTTTTATATTGTTTTACTTTCTTTTTTATTCAAGAAAAAGTTTTTAATTTATTTATCTTATTTTATTATTATTTTTAAAAAGTACCTTATCTTCACCATACCTTGTTGTCCAAATTAGGCATAATAATGAGTTAATTCCACGACTGTGTATATCGGTTGATATCGGTATCGGTAATTAAAGAGTTGGACAATATCGGAATGTCGGATATCGGCAAAAAGCCATTATCAGACATCTCTATTGAATACTGAAAAGAGTGTCTGACAAAGTTTCTTCTCCCTCTGATCAAAATGAACACACGGCACGTGGATCGAGTCAAGCTTTTAGGAATCCGTGGCCAAACGATATTTTTCTCAAAATACGATCATTCTAAGCTTCTCATACCACAGTGTGTCATTTTTCATCCTTGTAACATTCAAACAAATGCTACAATATTTTATACGCACACAAAAAAATGATCACAATCCTGCAAAAGTGTTACTTCAGTCGGGATGTCTGCAGAAAACGGCAATGTCAAGGAGTCTTCCACTGAACTGGGAATAGCCTAAGATTATATATTAGGGGTGTAACGGTACACAAAAATGTCGGTTCGGTACATACCTCGGTTTAGAGGTCACGGTTCGGTTCATTTTTGGTACAGTAAGAAAACAACTAAATATAAATTTTTTGGTTATTTATTTACCAAATTTGTAAACAATGGCTTTATCCTTTTAACATTGGGAACACTATAATAATAGTTCTGCCCACGTTAATCAACATTAAACTGCCACAAATTGTTGCTCAGATTAAATAAAATGACAAAACTTTTCTTCTACATATAAAAAGTGCAACATTAAACAGTTTCAAGTCAACTCATCATGCTTCATTTATTACAGCATTTGGGAAGCCTGTAGTTGATTTATTATGTAAATGTTATATTTTTTTATCAACATGTGATAGCAGGGACCCTGCCATTCAAAACTAGGCTGCTGCATTACTAATGATTAATGTAACTATTGTTATGATCCGCTGCCCGGATCATAGTTTGTTTATGTTTTCAGTCACGTGTGTTTTCAGCACCTTGATTTTGTTTGTGCACCTGAGTTTGTTGCCATGGCTGCTTATTGTTTTCACCAGCCGCGTGTGTTTCCGGACGCGCACCTGTTAGTCATCACTGACATTATTTAAGCCTGCCTTGCCAGTGAGTCGGCCTGGCTTCCTAGTTTGTTTTACGCAACAGATGACGACGTTTGTTTCCTGCTCTTTATCTGCTAGCTTTCACGCTAGGCTATTTCGGCTTGCTAGCTCCCACGCTAGCCCCTTTAGTTTGTACTTTAAATGCTATGAGCACGTTTTTCTTTGTTCTCGTCTGATTTATGTTTTAATAAATCATTTCCTACCTGCAAGCTGTGTCCGAAGCCCGTCTGCATTCCTGGGAGAACAACACCCGCATCACCATGCGACCCGGTCGTCACAACTATAGCTGAAAAAAATGGTACAATAGCAATAGGAGAGACTATTCATCCCTGAACACCATGGAGTTCATGTAGGCTTAAATGATGCAGTTACATTATTATATCAACTATCAGAGACAGAAACTCTTCATTTAACATAATGTCCTTCAACACAGCTTAATCAACACAGAAAAAGGTAAAGTTAAATAGCAGACAGACAGGGCTTTGCTGTCCATAAAACACACACACACACACACACACACACACACACACACACACACACACACACACACACACACACACACACACACACACACACACACACACACACACCGCAAAATGAGCAAACGTTACGCTAAAAGCAAATTAGCCTTCACCTCAAGCCAGGACTGCGAGCGAGCTGAGCTGCCTTTTATGTTTCTAGAACAGGGGTCGGCAACCTTTACCAGTCAAAGAGCCATTTTGACCAGTTTCACAAATTATAGAAAACAATGGGAGCCGCAAAAATGTTTGAAATTTGAAATGAAATAACACTGCATACAAAGTTGTTTTTTTTGCTTTGTGCTATGTATAAACCAGGGGTCTCAGACACGATGCCCACACCTTTTTATGGAATTTTTAAGCTGGTGCAGCACGTGGGTTTTAAATGAATAGCGGTTGTCAGCGTCATGCGTGCCGTGAAGGTACAGCATATAGCGCCCACTACAATTAGGGTGCCTGATCAGCCACATGTTGAATGGGGCTTTCGCTTGCTCACATCAGTGACAGCAAGGCATACTTGCTCAACAACCACACAGGTTACACTGACGGTCGCGGTATAAAAAAAACTTTAACACTCTTACTAATAATGCGCCACACTGTGAACCCACACCAAACAAGAATGACAAACACATTTTGGGAGAACATCTGCACCGTAACACAACATAAACACAACAGGACAAATACCCAGAATCCCATGCAGCCCTAACTCTTCCGGGCTACATTATACACCCCCGCTACCAAACCCTGCCCACCCAACAGAGGGGGGTTTTGGTGGTAGCAGGGGTGTATAATGTAGCCCGGAAGAGTCAGGGCTGCATGGGATTCTGGGTGTTTGTTCTGTTGTGTTTATGTTGTGTTAAGGTGCAGATGTTCTCCCGAAATGTGCTTGTCATTCTTGTTTGGTTTTGGTTCAAAGTGTGGCGCATTATTAGTAAGAGTGTTAAAGTTGTTTTATATGGACCAAGTATGCCTTGCTGTCACGTACGTGTGCAAGCAGATGATGTATATTGTATAACAAATGTTGGGCTGGCACGTTGTTAATACAGATTGTAGAGGGCGCCAAATGTTGTACCATCATGGCACGCCCTTATTATAGCTGTAAGGGTGAAAATCGGTGAATATTAATCCCGGGAGTTTTCTGCGAGAGGCACTGAAATCCGGAAGTCTCATGGGAAAATTGGGGGGTTCAGCAAGTAAGCTGCTGAGCCGCATCAGAGTGATCAAAGAGCCGCATGCGGCTCCGGAGCCGCGGGTTGCCGACCCCTGTTCTAGAAGGTCAACGGGCTCATAGTGATGTTACTAGCAGTTGACTGGGAGGTGTTTATTATAATTTGGGGAGAGTCCGCTGCCTGATGCTTACCTGCTAAATGCTAGGCACTGACTACATGCGCTCTGAATACGCATTGCTGATTGTCTGTTACCGCTCTGAATACGCACTGCTGATTGGCTGTTACCGCTCTGTTTGTTACCAATCAGATGGTTGTGTGGGTGGGACAATGCTGGGTGCTGTGTAGAGTACAGACAGAAACAGAGGGAGAAGGAAGCGGAGGCGGCTACTTAATATGTTCGCGTGGAAACTCGTTCGGTACACCTCCGAACCGAACCGAAACCCCCGTACCGAAACGGTTCAATACAAATACACATACCGTTACACCCCTAATATATATATGTATATACCTCAACAACCCCCCCCTCCATCTCCCGAATTCGGAGGTCTCTAGGTTGCCAAGTATGTGTTACCGGCACAGGGTCTTTATGGAAGCTGAAAAAGATTTCCACAGAGATGAAAAGAGCTCGTAGAGACACTAGCGCGTTTACATGTTTGCCGGATGAGTGAACAGACAGATGTTTGTCGTTATCGCACTCTTCGTGTGCCACCAAAAAGGCCGAGGGGAGCTGCAAATGCTTTTTCGTGTCGGTCATGGAGTTACGGGATTAGTGTGTACGTGTGCGACTGTGGGTGGAGACATTTAAATGTGGGTGGCAGGTCTCAGTCTAAGCACTGTCAAGGATGTGTTAGTGTTGTCATGGAACTTTCTTACGAGCAGGCCAAAGTGCAACGTTACTGACATGACAATATGGCAGGAAACCAGCGCATGAGGTCAGTTGTTCCCGAGAAGAAAGACCGAGTACGTGTCGAAGACATTTTTTTCTTTGTTAGGGGTGTCACTGGAAAATAACAATTGAACTATTTTTTTTTTTTAAAGGCAGTCCAGCCCCAGTCATGGATATGAGTAATGCTACGGTTGCAGAAGGCTGTCTAAATACGTTTTTAAAGTTGAGTAACACAGTGATGCAGTCATGTTGAAACTGTAGTCTCTTCCCGAGCCAATTGGCCGCGCGTGTCGAGCTTCGTTCATCGCAGTGCTGCGTTTCAGAAATAGTCCGTTTTCTATCAGTCTGACGGAGTTTTAAATACTTAACATTTCGAATGTCCTTCCAAGCTTGTCCTCTACTTTTTTTTCCCCCTTCAATTCCCAGAGGGTGAGGTCGCACCATGCCAAGAATGCAAATGCGACCAGGCTGTGGCTTTGTAGTGACCGAAGGCGGAGATGTGAGCAACATGTTTTAGGAAGGTAAAATGTGCACTTTGTCAAAACTGCACGCAATTCTGACTCAAATCGATGAAACTGGAGCCCAACAAAAGGCAGAGGTGGTCCATATGGGCCGCAGAGGTACTCAGTTGTAATACACTTTTCCACCACTGGTGGCACTAATGACAAGATCAAACGAATAGAACATGTCTGGAGCTCAATCAATCAATCAATCAATCAATCAATCAATCAATCAATCAATCAATCAATCAATCAATCAAAGTTTATTTTTATAAGCCTTAATCACAAGTGTTTCAAAGGGCTGCACAAGCCACAACATCTCTTAAGTCATAAAAATGTTTCTTAAGCTATATTTTCATTTGGTGTTACAAAAAAGATCAATTAGAATTAAAGCTGCAAGCGATGGACCGGACCGACTTTGACGGCACATAAAATCCAAACCGGAGCAGTAATTAAAACTCTTTCGTCAACTTTTAATCAGAAGGGTTCATTCTCTCTCCTGTGCTAGTTTGAAGCCAACACAACAAACGCGCTCAGAGGAGATACTTTTTTAAAAAAGGTGACCGGTTTTTACAAAACTTTTGTTTTGAAGAGGGAATTGCAAACTTCCTGTTGAGATTTTGCTGGGGGTTGTCAATATATGAAATGTAGGTCTAAGTGAGACCTACATAGAAGTTTTTGTTTCATGTCTCTACGACATTCCTACTGGAAGTTACAGGCAGTTTTGTCTGTGTTTTCTTCCTAGGAGCAGTTTTGTCTGTGTTTTCTTCCTAGGGGGCGCTAGAGCGCAATTTTGAGTTTTGGGCTTGTGTT
Source organism: Nerophis lumbriciformis (assembly GCF_033978685.3). Lineage (NCBI taxonomy): Eukaryota > Metazoa > Chordata > Actinopteri > Syngnathiformes > Syngnathidae > Nerophis > Nerophis lumbriciformis. The sequence goes on from NC_084559.2 coordinate 22,403,398, forward strand.
TTTTTTTTTTTTATTGGATCGCAAATTTTGCCAGACCTGATGTGTGTGTCCAGTTTGATGAGTTTTGAAGCATGTTAAGGGGGTCAAATTACAGCTGAAAGAGGCAAAAGTGACTGTTTTTACAAAACTTTTGTTTTGAAAGGGGAATTGCAAACTTCCTGTTGATTTTTTCTGAAGGATGTTAGTGTATGAAATCTAGGTCTAAGTGAGACCTACATAGAGGTTTTTTGTTTCATGTCTCTACGACATTCCTACCGGAAGTTACAAGCAGTTTTGTCTGTGTTTTTTCCTAGGGGGCGCTAGAGCGCAATTATGAGTTTTGGGTTTGGTTTTTTGATTAGATCGCAATGTTTGCCAGTCCAGATGTGTGTGTCAAATATGGTGAGTTTTGAAGCATGTTAAAGGGGTCAAATTACAGCTCAAAGAGGCGGCGGTATAATAATAAAGAATAAAACGCACAAAATACAATAGGGTCCTCTGTCCCAAAGGGACATTGCGGTCCCTAAGAGTTTTGGGGTTGTGTTTTTTTTATTAGATTGCAGTTTTTGCCAGTCCTGATGTGTGTGTCCAGTTTGATGAGTTTTGAAGCATGTTAAGGGGGTCAAATTACAGCTCAAAGAGGCAAAAGTGACTGTTTTTACAAAACTTTTGTTTTGAAAGGGGAATTGCAAACTTCCTGTTGATTTTTTCTGAAGAATGTTAGTGTATGAAATCTAGGTCTAAGTGAGACCTACATAGAGGTTTTTTGTTTCATGTCTCTACGACATTCCTACCGGAAGTTACAAGCAGTTTTGTCTGTGTTTTTTCCTAGGGGGCGCTAGAGCGCAATTTTGAGTTTTGGGGTTTGGTTTTTAGATTAGATCGCAATTTTTGCCAGTCCAGATGTGTGTGTCAAATATGGTGAGTTTTGCAGCATGTTAAGGGGGTCAAATTACAGCTCAAAGAGGCGGCGGTATAATAATAAAGAATAAAACGCACAAAATACAATAGGGTCCTCTGTCCCAAAGGGACATTGCGGTCCCTAATAATACATAATGTTGGATATAGAGAACATACAAACCCTTTATTTATTAAATCACAATTATTGAAATTCAACGATTTGGTGCATTTGCAAACAGCTAAAATGATGTATAAGGCAAACTATAACCTGCTACCCAAGAATGTACAACAATTCTTCTCAACAAAAGAGGAGAAATATAACCTTAGAGCAGTGGTTCTTAACCTTGTTGGAGGTACCGAACCCTAGCAGTTTCATATGCGCATTCACCGAACCCTTCTTTAGTGAAAAATAAAATGTTTTTTTTCCAAATTCAAGACAAAGTTATATGTTATTGGTAACACTTTAATATGGGGAACATATTCTAAGTAACAAAGACTTAATTTAGAGTTTTTTGGACACTAGGGGAACATATTCTAAGTAACAAAGACTTAATTTAGAGTTATTTGGTGAGGGTTAGGGTTAGAGGGTTAGGGCCAGGGTTAGAGGGTTAGGGTTATAATAAGGCCATGCCGAATAAGGCATTAATAAGTACTTAATAATGATTAGTTAAGAGCCAATATGTTACTAATTTGCATGTTAATAAGCAACTAATTCCCCATACTAAAGTGTTACCATGTTTTTTTACTGGTGCACAAAATGAACCGTGCATGAACATCACCTTGTTCAAACAACAAAATCAACACAGTGCATAAACTCACAACAAATTACACACCTGCAAATCAGTCTGACTTCTGCTGTTGCCGTATCCGTAAAACGCCGACAGGGAGAAGTTTTTATTTACACGATGAGTCGGGTGTGTCTTGACCTCCGCCGAACCCCTGAGGCCGACTCACTGAACCCCTAGGGTTCGATCGAACCCAGGTCGAACCACTGCCTTAGAGGAACATCTAATTTAAAACATTTGTATGCTCGTACAACACTTAAAACTAGAGATATTATCGGCCGATAAATGCATTAAAATGTAATATCGGAAATTATCGGTATTGGTATTTTTATTATCGGTATCGTTTATTTTTATTTTTATTTATTTATTTTTTTTTTTTATTAAATCAACATAAACAACACAAGATACACTTACAATTAGTGCACTAACCCAAAAAACCTTCCTCCCCCATTTACACTAATTCACTCTCCTTCACACAAAAGGGTTGTTTCTTTCTGTTATGAATATTCTGGTTCCTACATTATATATCAATATATATCAATACAGTCTGCAAGGGATACAGTCCGTAAGCACACATGATTGTGCGTGCTGCTGGTCCACTAATAGTACTAACCTTTAACAGTTAATTTTACTAATTTTCATTAATTGCTAGTTTCTATGTAACTGTTTTTATATTGTTTTTCTTTTTGTTTTATTCAATAAAATGTTTTTAATTTATTTATCTTATTTTATTTAATGTTTTTTTTTTTTTAAAGTACCTTATCTTCACCATACCTGGTTGTCCAAATTAGGCATAATAATGTGTTAATTCCACGACTGTATATATCGGTTTCGGTTGATATCGGTATCGGTAATTAAAGAGTTGGACAATATCGGAATATCAGATGTCGGCAAATAGCCATTATCGGACATCCCTATTTAAAACTTTTAGCATATCTGTATGTGGAATTAAATTATGGAATGGATTAACTAAAGGAATCAAACAAAGCACCAACATGATTCAGTTTAAAGGCCTACTGAAATGTTTTTTTTTTATTTAAACGGGGATAGCAGGTCCATTCTATGTGTCATATTTGATCATTTCGCGATATTGCCATATTTTTGCTGAAAGGATTTAGTAGAGAACATCGACGATAAAGTTCGTAACTTTTGGTCGCTGATAAAAAAGCCTTGCCTGTACCGGAAGTAGCAGACGAGTAGCGTGACGTCACAGGTTGTGGAGCTCCTCACATCTGCACATTGTTTACAATCATGGCCACCAGCAGCGAGAGCGATTCGGGCCGAGAAAGCGACGATTTCCCCATTAATTTGAGTGAGGATGAAAGATTCGTGGATGAGGAGAGTGAGAGTGAAGGACTAGAGGGCAGTGGGAGCGATTCAGATAGGGAAGATGCTGTGAGAGGCGGGTGGGACCTGATATTCAGCTGGGAATGACTAAAACAGTAAAAAAACACAAGACATATATATATATGTATATATATATACTCTATTAGCCACAACACAACCAGGCTTATATTTAATATGCCACAAATTAATCCCGCATAACAAACACCTCCCCCCTCCCGTCCATATAACCCGCCAATACAACTCAAACACCTGCACAACACACTCAATCCCACAGCCCAAAGTACCGTTCACCTCCCCAAAGTTCATACAGCACATATATTTCCCCAAAGTTACGTACGTGACATGCACATAGCGGCACGCACGTACGGGCAAGCGATCAAATGTTTGGAAGCCGCAGCTGCCTGCGTACTCACAGTACCGTGTCTGCGCATCCAACTCAAAGTCCTCCTGGTAAGAGTCTCTGTTGTCCCAGTTCTCCACAGGCCAATGGTAAAGCTTGACTGTCATCTTCCGGGAATGTAAACAATGAAACACCGGCTGTGTTTGTGTTGCTGCAGTCGGCCACTATACACCGCTTCCCACCTACAGCTTTCTTCTTTGCTGTCTCCATTGTTCATTGAACAAATTGCAAAAGATTCCCCAACACAGATGTCCAGAATACTGTGGCATTTTGCGATGAAAACATACGACTTAATAGCTGGCCACCATGCTGTCCCAAAATGTCCTCCACAATCCATGACGTCACGCGCTGACGTCATCATACCGAGACGTTTTCAGCAGGATATTTCGAGCAAAATTTAAAATTGCACTTTAGTAAGCTAACCCGGCCGTATTGGCATGTGTTGCAATGTTAAGATTTCATCATTGATATATAAACTATTAGACTGCGTGGTTGGTAGTAGTGGGTTTCAGTAGGCCTTTAAGAGACTGTTCAAACTACAAGTGTTCACAAAGTACACAGAACAAGAATTATGATGAACATCTTAAACTATTTTTTTCTATTGAGACAAAGATTGCTTACTATGGTGTATTAATTATTTATTATTTATTTGTTCACTGTTCTGTTACAGAGAACAAGGACATTTGATAAAAATTGCTATGGCATGAAAAGGGGTAGGATTAAATCAGCTCTGCTTCTTCCTACTCCTTTTCGGACGTGCTGTAATGAAACAACTGGAATTGCGTGATGCATTACATTGTATCCTATGCATGTTAAACTGAAACTGAACTCAATTAGTCGTGCTGACGACAAACGTTGAAAAGCCCCCTGCTGAAGATGACCGTTTAAATTTCGGCCTTCATACGGTTGTCCTGCCAATAAATAATAACGATAATAAATGCATGTTCTCAACCACAGCAACCATATGCCCTGTTGGAAATTACTGCACAGATGAAACGAATGACTGGCTAATATTTACTCCTCGCCATAGCAACAGCGAGCTATAAAAACCACAAGAATTAGGTCAGAGGCAAAATACACAATTTTTGGAATAATGCAGACTTGACGCAGGCAATAATGAAACGGTAACTCGCAGTTTAATTCACATGTTTGCTATACTTGTCCGGTTAAGGTTAATTTATTTAAATATTGGGTATGGAGACTAAAGTATGGTGGAAGGGTCACTCATAGCAATATGCGCCACAGACTGCATAGGAACAAAGACGGTGCTTAAGGAAGGTTTCCTCCGTGGGGCAATAAAAAAACAAGCACAGTGTGCAGTATACAGTATTCCTTGACATCATTCTTTTTAGCCAGCTTGACAATATTCCCTGCACACATATGGGAACAACTTGCTAAATACACAAGCGGCTTCAGGCGGGCAGTGCTGCGCTTTACAGCCCTGTAGTTGGATTTATATGGCTGTCTGCAGAATACTAGATCTCCACTGGCTGCTGTAGATCTCACCCCTGCACATAACGCGAAACATTTTGCCCACAGGAGACGCAGTCTGAGGAGAAAACGCGCTCATGTGTTCGAAACATGTCGGCTGCAGAGTCTTGAGTACATGCGCCTGCTTAGTTTTAATGTGGGTTTTTAATGTGACTTCATCGCCACAGTGCTGACCACAGTAGTTCCATCCATCCTGCTTCCCAACCTGCCAGCCAAGTCCTGCTTCCTACCATTACTGCCTTGGGGGGAAAAAAAGATGGGTATCTAAACCCAACATTCTGTAGCTGCAGATGGAAAGTGGTCAAAAAAGTAACACATGATGAAGAAAGAGGAGGCCACACAGAATCTCGGCTGCGTTCCGTAATTAGACTCAAAGCTTCTGTTCTTTGTTCAGATTGACTCTAGTCCAAGTGTTACAAACAAATGCCGCCCAGGTTTGAATGAGCATTTAAAGCTGGTGCTCTTCATGTTGACGCAACTCCGATAGACCTTATATAATTTTTTTGTTGTTGCAAGTAACATATCTTTCAGGCCATAAGGCACACCGGATTATAAGGCGCACTGCCGATGAGCGGGTCTATTCAGGTCTATTTTCATATAAAAAGCGCACGGGATTATAAAGCACATTCAAGGGGTCATATTATGTTTGGGTTTTTTTACATTTAAGAACACATCCTTGTGGTCTACATCAGTGTTTTTCAACCTTTTTTGAGCCTAGGCTGTACTTGCCAACCTTGAGACCTCCGAATTCGAGAGATTGGGGGGGGGGGTTGTTGAGGTGGGCGAGGTCAAGGCCGGGGTTAAAGGGGAGGAGTATATTTATAGCTAGAACTCACTGAAATTCAAGTATTTCATATATATATATATATATATATATATATATATATATATATATATATATATATATATATATATATATATATATATACTGCAATGAGGTGGCGACTTGTCCAGGGTGTGCCCCGCCTTCCGCCCGATTGTAGCTGAGATAGGCTCCAGCGCCCCCCGCGACCCCGAAGGGAATAAGCGGTAGAAAATGGATGGATAGATATATATATATATATATATATATATATATATATATATATATATATATATATATATATATATATATATATATATATATATATATATATATAAATAAAAGAAATACTTGACTTTCAGTGAATTCCCTGAAATTCAAGTATTTCATATATATATATATATATATATATATATATATATATATATATATATATATATATATATATATATGTATTTATTTATTTATATATATATATATATATATATATATAAATATATATATATATATATATATATATACATATGAAATATGTATACATATATATATATATATATATATATATATATATATAAATAAAAGAAATACTTGACTTTCAATGAATTCACTGAAATTCAAGTATTTCATATATATATATATATATATATATATATATATTTATTTTTATATATATATTTTTATATATATATATATATATATATATATATATATATATATATATATATATATATATATATATATATATATATAAATAAAAGAAATACTTGACTTTCAGTGAATTCTAGCTATATATATATACCGTATTTTTCAGACTATAAGTCGCAGTTTTTTTCATAGTTCCAGTGCGACTTATATATGTTTTTTTCCTTCTTTATTATGCATTTTCGGCAGGTGCGACTTATACTCCGGTGCGACTTATACTCCGAAAAATACGGTACATATATATTTATTTTATATATATATATATATATATATATATATATATATATATATTTATATAAAAATAAAATAAATACTTGAATTTCAGTCTTCATTTATTTACACATATACACACATAACACTCCTCTACTCATTGTTGTATTTGAAAGTGCAATGCTTTGCAGCCAGAGGTGTGCAAAGTGAGGCCCGGGGCCATTTGCGGCCCGCGGCACATTTTAGAAATATCATTGTTTCGGCTCAAGCTCCTGCCGCCGCACATTCAGCTGTGCGCTTCTCTTATTTGCACGGCTGCACTCAATCTACAATCAACACACCTGACGCTGATGAAAGCTCCAGTGCCTTCTTAAGATGCTTCCTGCGTTCCCGTGCATGAACGTAGCTCATACTTGCCAACCTTGAGACCTCCGAATTCAGGAGATTTTTTGGGGGGGATTTGAGGTGGGCGGGGTCTGGGTGGGCGGGGCTGGGGGGTGGGGTTAAGGGGGGAGGAGTATATTTATAGCTAGAATTCACTGAAATTCAAGTATTTCTTATATATATATATATATATATAAATAAAATAAATACTTGACTTTCAGTGAATTCTAGCTATATATATACTGTACATATGTATTTTATTTTATATATATATATATATATATATATATATATATATATATATATATATATATATATATATATATTATATATATATATATATATATATATATATATATATATATATATATATATATATATATATATATATATATATATATATATATATACAATAAATACTTGAATTTCAGTGTTCATTTATTTACACATATACACACATAACACTCCTCTACTCATTGTTGTATTTGAAAGTGCAATGCTTTGCAGCCAGTAGCACAGCCTTTGAAGGAGCATAGGTATGGGCAGCATCTGTGACATTTAATTTGCAGGAAAGGAGTGAGTTTAGGGTTGAATTGTCCATGCTCGTTCCATTCTCTGTCACTATCTTTGTAACCATGCTGAACACCCTCTCTGATGACTTGCAAGCGTACTTCTTCTTCTTACTCGTCGTCACCATGACTGTCTCTTCTTCGTTCTTCTGCTTCGTCTCCTTCTTGTTGAGTGTACAGTTGCGCACTGAGCTCCAAAAGCCGTAGATGTTATAACGTGACTGGGCCGGCACGCTGTTTGTATGGAGAAAAAGCGGACGTGACGAAAGGCTGTCCTCACTCAGGTCCGCATGGACCTGGAGGGGGCGTGCTTTGTTGTCCGACTGGAAATCGGGAGAAATTCGGGAGAATGGTTGGCCCGGGAGATTTTCGGGAGAGGCACTAAAATTCGTGAGTCTCCCGGAAAATTCTGTAGGGTTGGCAAATATGGCCTAGGCACGTGTTTTTTATTGAAAAAATCCAGAGGCACACCACCAGCAGAAATCATCAAAAAAATGAAACTCAGCAGCCGATTTTGACAGTAAAAAGTCGTCGCAATTGTTGGATATGACTTTAAACCATAACCAACCATGCCTCACTATAGCTCTTGTCTCAAAGTAGGTGTACTGTCACGACCTGTCACATCACACCGTGATTTATTTGTTTTTTTTTAGTGTTTTCCTGTGTGTAGTGTTTTAGTTCTTGTCTTGCGCTCCTATTTTGGTGGCTTTTCCTGTTTTGTTGGTGTTTTCCTGTAGCAGTTTCATGTCTTCCTTTGAGCGCTATTCACCGCACCTGCTTTGTTTTTAGCAATCAAGACTACTTAAGTCGCGCGGACGCTATCCTCCTTTGTGTGAACATTGTTGATTGTCATGTACGGATGTACTTTATGGACACCGTCTGCTCCACACGCCGTAAGTCTTTGCTGTCGTCCAGCATTCTGTTTTTGTTTACTTTGCAGCCAGTTCAGTTCTAGTTTCGTTTTGCATAGCCTTCCCTAAGCTTCGATTATTTTTGGTTTAAGCGTTAGATACCTTTTTACGTGCACGTTGCCTCCCGCATATAGTGATCACGACAAATCATGTTCCCGACATCTACAAAGCAATTAGCTATCTGCTGCCACCTACTGATATGGAAGAGTATTACACGGTTACTCTGCCGAGCTCTAGACGAGCACAGACACTCAACAACGGCACATTATTTGCGGATTATAATTACTGGTTTGCAAAAAAATGTTTTTAGCCCAATTAGGTGAAATTACATAATCTGCCACGGCACACCAGACTGTACAGTGGTTTAGGGTTAGGGTTAGGGTTAGGGTCTGCATAACATGTAAAACAGACTGTTTTTAAGATGCTTTCTGACCTTCTCTTTCAGATACAGTTTTACTATACGCTACTTTGTATTAGAAATGGTAACAGCGGAGGATGAATGCACCACAACAAGAGAATAGAGAAAATGAAGGAGCTTATTAGTGTTGTCCCGATACCAATATTTTGGTACCAAAATATATTTCGATACTTTTCGGTACTTTTCGATACTTTTTTTAAATAAAAGGGGACCACAAAAAAATTGTATTATTGACTTTATTTTAACAAAAAATCTTACGGTACATTAAACATATGTTTCTTATTGAAATTTTGTCCTTAAGTAAAATAGTGAACATACGAGACAACTTGTCTTTTAGTAGTAAGTAAGCAAACAAAGGCTCCTAAATTATCTGTTGACATATGTAGTAACATTTTGTGTCATTTTTCATTCTATTATTTTGTCAAAATTATAAGGGACAAGCTGTAAAAATGGATTATTTACTGTAAATATCAGCTTACTTTCTGTTTTAACATGTTCTATCTACACTTCTGTTAAAATGTAATAATCACTTATTCTTCTGTTGTTTGATACTTTTGGATGTTACCACAAATTTGGGTATCAATCTGATACCAAGTCGTTACAGGATCATACATTGGTCATATTCAAAGTCCTCATGTGTCCGGGGACATATTTCCTGAGTTTATAAACATAATATAAATTTAAAAAAAACGAAAGAAGATTTTGTGATGCTAAAAAGTACTTTTAGCATCTACCAATACTTTTTAGAGGCGGTATAGTACCGAATATGAATTATTAGTATCGCGGTACTATACTGATACTGGTATACCGTACAACCCTAGAGCTTATTGACTACGCCACAAACTACAATGATGGACGCGCGCAAACTTTTTGGACTTACGCAGATCCCAAATACACATCAGCAGGTACTAATAGGTAAGAAAAGTTGGTTTTGCATAATATCGCCAAACAAAACGCCAGAAATTGTCTTCTAATAGGTGCCATTTTGGGGTCCTTATACACACTGCAAAAACTGAAATCTAAGTAAGATTAAATAGCTCAAATAAGGGTGATATTTGCTTATTTTCTGTCTGATAAGATAATTCTTCTCACAAAGCAGATTTTATGTTAGAGTATTTTACTTGTTTTAAGTGTTTTGGTCCTAAATGATCTCAGTAAGATATTACAGCTTGTTGCTGAGATTGTATGACCTATATTGAGTAAAACGTGCTTGAAACTAGAATATCAACAGATGCAAAGCTGTGTCATCAACACTCACAAGTATAAAACTACTTTTTTAAAGTAATCATTTCTTACTTCGAGCATGAAAAAAAAAATCATGATGCCGAGCGCAAGATAATGACACTAGCATTTACTTAATTTAAGAATATTTGTCAACATATTGAGCAAAAGGTCAATTTTTTTTTTCTACCAAGAAAAGTGCACTTGTTATTAATGAGAATATACTTATTTTAAGGTATTTTGCTCGCTAATTTTACTTGTTTTGGAAAGTCTTAACAAGCCGAGTTTTCTTGTTCTATTGGCAGATCATTTTGCTTAGTTCAAGTAAAATACCCCTCATTTTTGTATTTTTTTTCTTGTTTTTGAACACTGACTTTTTGCAGTGCACACTCCATAATAATACCCGCATGATCAAGCACAGTATGTCTTACTAAGGTACCGTATTTTCCGCACCATTAGCCGCACCTAAAAACCACAAATTTACTCAAAAGCTGACAGTGCGGCTTTTAACCCGGTGCGCTTTATATATGGATAAATATTAAGATTCATTTTCATAAAGTTTCGGTCTCGCAACTTCGGTAAACAGCCGCCATCTTTTTTCCCGGTAGAACAGGAAGCGCTTCTTCTTCTACGCAAGCAACCGCCAAGGTAAGCACGCGCCCCCATAGAACAGGAAGCGCTTCTTCTTCTACTGTAAGCAACCACCCGCCCCCGGAAGAAGAAGAAAAAACGCGCGGATATCACCGTACGTTTCATTTCCTGTTTACATCTGTAAAGACCACAAAATGGCTCCTACTAAGCGACAAGGACCCGGTTCATGAAAAGACGCAATCTCTCCATCCGCACACGGATTACTACCGTATTTCACAGCAACTGATATTCCTGTGAACCGCACTGTGGAACGGGAGCACGTACGGTGAATATTCGCACCACAGGGAATGAGAAGTCATCCTTCACTGTGGTTCTAGCTTGCCATGCTAACTTCCACCCATGGTGATATTCAAAAGGAAGACCTTGCCAAAAGAGACCTTTCCAGCCGGCGTCATCATAAAAGCTAACTCGAAGGGATGGATGAAGAAAAGATGAGCGAGTGGTTAAGGTAAGTTTAAGTTTACGCGAAGAGGCCGGGTGGCTTTTTTCACGCAGCTTTGTCCATGTTGATATACGTATGTTTGTGATTGCACATTTGCGTACATTTTGGGAGTGAACAGAGTTGTTAGAACGCTGGTTTTTAATATATTATTAAAGTTTGACTGACCTATCTGACTGTTTTTTTGACATTCCTTTAGCGCAGTTAGATGCGGCTTACAACACGGGGCGGCTTATTGGTGGACAAAGTTTTGAAATATGCCGTTCATTGAAGGCGCGGCTTTTAACCCAGGGCGCCTTATGGTGCGGAAAATACGGTACACGAAATGCGCCAACAATCCATCAAGAAGCGCGGCTTCGTAGCTTACTAAAGTTCTTACTAAAACATTTCAACACCTTTTTGGGCGCCGTGTGTAATGTTCTACATTTTTAATGAAACATCGACGTTTTGGTATTGCTTGCTTACCGATACTTGCTAGCGTCATTTATTGAACAAGCGTCAACCTGCAGTCTGCACGTATCTCTTATGCATACTTGCAACCCTCCCGGATTTTCCGGGAGACTCCCGAAATTCAGCGCCTCTCCCGAAAACCTCCCGGGACAAATTTTCTCCCGAAAATCTCCCGAAATTCAGGCGGACTCAGGTCCATTATAACAAATATTTTATTTGAGTATTAACCCACAATTTAAACAGCATACCTGCCCAATCACGTTATAACTGTAGAATGATGGAGGGCGAGTTCTTGGTTTCTTATGTGGGTTTATTGTTAGGCAGTTTCATTAACGTCCTCCCAGCGCGGCAACAACACACAACAACAGCAGTCACCTTTTTCGTCTACCGTAAAGCAGTTCGTCTGCCGTAAACAGCAATGTTGTGACACTCTTAAACAGGACAATACTGCCATCTAGTGCATTTGATGAAAGCACTTTTGTGCGTGACACACAGCAATGCATCATCAGAGAGGGTGTTCAGCATGGTTTGAAAAATAGTGACAGAGAATAGAACAAGGATGGACAATTCAACCCTTAACTCAACAATGAGTAGATGAGTGTTATGTGTGTGTATATGTGTAAATAAATGTACACTGAAATTCAAGTATTTATTTTATATACATATATATATATATATATATATATATATATATATTATAAAATTCATATATATATATATATATATATATATATATTATAAAATACATATATATATATATATATATATATATATATATATATATATATATATAGCTAGAATTCACTGAACGTCAAGTATTTCTTATATATATATATATATATATATATATATATATATATATATATATATATATATATAATCTATATATATTATCTATATATATATATGAAATACTTGACTTGGTGAATTCTAGCTGTAAATATACTCCTCCCATTTTAGCCACGCCCCCAACCACGCCCCCTTCCCGCCCCTACCACGCCCACCCCCCCTCCCCCCACCTCCCGAAATCGGAGGTCTCAAGGTTGGCAAGTATGCTTATGTGTGACTGCCATCTACTCGTCACACTCATCATTACACCATGTACATGAGCACAACCATAAGTAATACATTAATAAGTACCGTATTTTTCGGACTATAAGTCGCAGTTTTTTTCATAGTTTGGCCGGGCTCCAGTGCGACTTATATATGTTTTTTTCCTTCTTTATTATGCATTTTCGACAGGTGCGACTTATACTCCGGTGCGACTTATACTCCGAAAAATACGGTAATACATAAATAAGGCACACAGGGTTGTAAGGTACACTGTTGATTTTTTTGAGAAAATTTAAGGATTTTAAGTGTGCCTAATAGTCTGAAACATATGGTAATAAAATTGGAATAGGTTTGCATAACACTTTAGTGGACACTCAAACTTTACACTAAGCCTGTTATTTATTCACTCCACAGTCGACTCATACACTGGTGGGAAGCTACATCTGTAAAGGTGGCTGCCAAGTTACGCTGACAGCTTTTCCAACCACCAAAAACATTCACAAACTTTTGTACACTGGTGTGGGCGACATTGGAAGCAAGGCGTGTCAAGTCCACATTTAGGACATGTGTGGTGGAGTGACGGTTTATCCAACAAATGACTCAAGACCAGGTAAACGCACTTCAAAGGAGCTACCTTGGTGTGGTTTATTTTCTTTAGACATACTTAGCAATTTACAGAACATAACATCTGTACAATTCAACATTTCTGAAAAAGAATAGGAAGAAACAAAGCTTATGTAAGTCTACCCTTTCTACCGGTTCTATTCTGGTGATTAATAACTCAACTTTAACTTTTACATGTTGACACTTACGGCGGTACGGCTCGGTTGGAAGAGTGGCCGTACCAGCAACTTGAGGGTTCCAGGTTCGATCACCACTTCCGCCATCCCAGTCACTGCCGTTGTGTCCTTGGGCAAGACACTTGACCCACCTGCGCCCAGTGCCACCCACACTGGTTTAAATGTAACTTAGATATTGGGTTTCACTATGTAAAGCGCTTTGAGTCACTAGAGAAAAGCGCTATATAAATATAATTCACTTCACTTCACACTTACAATATTAACACAATGTTATGCGCCTCGCTACTTTCGGGTCCTAAATTGCTGTCCAAGTGTAACAACTAGAGATGTCCGATAATGGCTTTTTGGCCGATATCCGATATTCCGATATTGTCCAATTCTTAATTACCGATTCTGATATCAACCGATACGATATATACTGTATTTTTCGGAGTATAAGTCGCTCCGGAGAATAAGTCGCACCGGAGTATAAGTCGCACCGGAGTATAAGTCGCACCGGCCGAAAATGCATAATAAAGAAGGAAAAAAACATATATAAGTCGCACTGGCGTATAAGTCGCATTTTTGGGGGAAATTTATTTGATAAAAGCCAACACCAAGAATAGACATTTGAAAGGCAATTCAAAATAAATAAAGAATAGTGAACAGGCTGAATAAGTGTACGTTATATGAGGCATAAATAACCAACTGAGAACGTGCCTGGTATGTTAACGTAACATATTATGGTAAGAGTCATTCAAATAACTTTTTACATATAGAACATGCTATACGTTTACCAAACAATCTGTCACTCCTAATCGCTAAATCCCTTGAAATCTTTTACGTCTAGTCTCTTACGTGAATGAGCTAAATAATATTATTTGATATTTTACGGTAATGTGTTGATAATTTCACACATAAGTCGCTCCTGAGTATAAGTCGCACCCCCGGCCAAACTATGAAAAAAACTGCGACTTATAGTCCGAAAAATACGGTACAGTCGTGGAATTAACACATTATGATGCCTAATTTTGTTGTGATGCCCCGCTGGATGCATTAAACAATGTAACAAGGTTTTCTCAAAATAAATCAACTCAAGTTATGGAAAAAAATGCCAACATGGCACTGCCATATTTATTATTGAAGTCACAAAGTGCATTTTTTTTTTTAACATGCCTCAAAACAGCAGCTTGGAATTTGGGACATGCTCTCCCTGAGAGAGCATGAGGAGGTTGAGGTGGGGCGGGGATTAGGGGGTGGCAGGGGGGTGTATATTGTAGCGTCCCGGAAGAGTTAGGGCTGCAAGGGGTTCTGGGTATTTGTTCTGTTGTGTTTATGTTGTGTTACGGTGCGGAGGTTCTCCCGAAATGTGTTTGTCGTTCTTGGTTCACGGTGTGGCGCATATTTGTAACAGTGTTAAAGTTGTTTATACGGCCACCCTCAGTGTGACCTGTATGGCTGTTGACCAAGTATGCATGGAATTCACTTGTGTGTGTGAAAAGCCGTAGATATTATGTGATTGGGCCGGCATGCAAAGGCAGTGCCTTTAAGGTTTATTGGCGCTCTGTACTTCTCCCTACGTACAGCGGCGTTTTAAAAAGTCATACATTTTACTTTTTGAAACCGATACCGATAATTTCCGATATCACATTTAAAGCATTTATAGGCCGATAATATCGGCAGTCCAATATTATCGGACATCTCTAGTAACAACTTGTCGGAATACCTACTCAGACATCTCATGTCCAGATTAGATGCATGATTTATGATCTAGAATAAACTTCCAGGGATTAAGGAAGCGAGAAAGCAGCAGACCACTCGATGAGGTAAACATAGGCACACATGGAAGTGATCATGGTGTTGCTATAAATAGTTTGTCTGCGTTAGCGCTTATAATAACAATATCACTGATACTCATACTTGCCAACCTTCAGACCTCCGATTTCAGGAGGTGGGGGGTGGGGGGTGGGGGTGGAGGGTTGTGGGGCGTGGTCGGGAGGGCGTGGTTGGGGGCGTGGTTAAGAGGGGAGGAGTATATTTACAGCTAGAATTCTCCAAGTCAAGTATTTCATATATGTATATATATATATATATATATATATATATATATATATATATATATATATATATATATATATATATATATATACATATATATATATATATATATATATATATATATATATATATATATATATATATATATAAGAAATACTTGACTTTCAGTGAATTCTAGCTATATATATATATATATATATATATATATATATATATATATATATATATATATATATATATATATATATATACACATATATTTATTTTATTATATATATTAAATTCAGTGTTCATATATTAATTTCAGTGTTCATTTATTTACACATAAAGACACACACATAACACTCATCTACTCATTGTTGAGTTAAGGGTTGAATTGTCCATCCTTGTTCTATTCTTTGTCACTATTTTTCAAGCACTTGGTAGTCCACTACTTCTTCCCGGAGGCTATCCAGGTCCAATCGCAGCTGCGCCTTGGAACTTACAAGCGTATTTTTTCATCTTACTCGTCGTCGGCGTCGTCACGGCTGTATCTTCCTCGTTCTTCTGCTTCGTCTCCTTGCTGTGCGCGCAGTTGTGCACTGCACTCTCTAAAAGCCCTAGATGTTAGTGTTACATATGCATGTACAGTAGATGGCAGTATTGTCCTGTTTAAGAGTGTCACAACATTGCTGTTTATGGCAGACGAACTGCTTTATGGTAGACGAAAACGTGACTGCTGTTGTTGTTTGTTGTTACCGCGCTGGGAGGACGTTAATGAAACTGCCTAACAATAAACCCACATAAGAAACCAAGAACTCGCCCTCGATAATTATACAGTTATAACGTGATTGTGCAGGCACGCTGTTTATATTGTGGGAAAGCGGACGTGAAAACAGGCTGTCGACACCTCACTCAGGTCCGCATGGAGCTGGAGGGGGCGTGGCCTCCAGCTCCGCCTGAATTTCGGGAGATTTTCGGGAGGAAATTTGTCCCGGTAGGTTTTCGGGAGAGGCGCTGAATTTCGGGAGTCTCCCGGAAATTCCGGGAGGGTTGGCAAGTATGTTTTATCACATTGTTTACTTGCACGTGTCCATTACAGATTTGATTAATTTATGATGGCTCAGGTGTGATTCACTACAATAGTGCCCCACAGCACACTGGATTCCAGTTAATTGAAATACCACAACACTGGATATTGTTCAGATAAGTTACATTTAGGAACTTGCACACAGAGCAACACTGGAGGTGACTATGACGTGCACATTCTCGCGTTGTGCCGGCAGACGGAGGGGGGAAAGGGGGTCTTAAACAACCATTGTGTGTGTGTGGACAAAGATAAGGTTAGGTGGGATTTACCCTGGACAACCTTAGCAAGCTTAGTGTAGAAGGGGCCTTAGTCTGAAGTCATTAACAAAAAAACTACTGCTTTCTGGGTGTGCATTAAAACATCAACAGCTTGAAACAGTCCAGTATGTAAACTCTCGAGCTGATAAGAAGACTCCAAATGGCCCAAAGAAACCACAGTAGTAGTAAGTTTGAAACAGATATCAGGATTACTGTATCAGCATGCTCTAAATCTTGGCTCTCCACCAACAGGCAAAAACATTTGGCAGAGTAAGCACGTTTGCCGCCCCCTCAGGTTATTTTGTGTCTGCTCCATCATGAGGCCAAAAGCCTCCAATTGCCAGCCCCGCAGTTGTTCAACTTATCCCTTGGCTGAGATTTACTGCCTGGGTGGACAGGTAATTGTCAATCTTGCTGTGGTAATTACACTCAGACACAGCCCAAGATGTTTAAGGGTGGTGAAGAACTACTTTCTCAGGCAGTAGCAGTGAAAAGTTCACCTCAGCCTCTCTCCATAAATAATACCATGTAAGGGTGTAACGGTACCCAAAAATTTCGGTTCGGTACGTACCTCGGTTTAGCGGTCACGGTGGGGCGGGGGCGTGGTTGGGGGCGTGGCTAAGAGGGGAGGAGTATATTTACAGCTAGAATTCACCAAGTCAAGTATTTCATATAAATATACAGTATATATACAGTATATACGCCATACTGTATATATATATATATATATATATATATATATATATATATATATATATATATATATATAGCTAAAATTCACTGAAAGTGAAGTATTTTCTTATATATATATTATTATATATTTATATATTTATTTATTTATATATATATATATATATATATATATATATATATATATATATATATATATATATATATATATATATATATATATATATATATATATATATATATATATATATATATATATATATATATATATATATATCAAGAGGGACAGAGGCAGCGCACAGTGCATGTGGATCACATGTTACCATGGCGAGAAAACATGGAGAGACTGGAATGTAATAGAGTGATCTATGTTTGTCTGTTGCCATCTCCTGGTGAATGTTGGCTATAGCGTACTGGGGTTACTTTTTGGTTGGCCAACGATTTACGTGGTGTTGCGCACCTGACGTCAAGTGTGTGAGTCTGTTCTGAAGTCTACAGTAAAGAGACGTACTTCATCCCCTCGCCTGGTTATTGCCTCCAACTCAATATATTACAACAACATTGCTCCATGCAGACCCTCCAGGTCCGCCTGAATTTCGGGAGATTTTCGGGAGAAAATGTGTCCCGGGAGGTTTTCGGGAGAGGCGCTGAATTTCGGGAGTCTCCCGGAAAATCCGGGAGGGTTGGCAAGTATGTGACAGAGAGACCAACCACTCATGCTCATTGGATACAACAATCCTTTAGATACATTGTACTTGGACACTTTCCACTTATATGCACAGAAGAAAAGAAAACAAGTCTGATTTAAATGCTTTAAAAAAACCAAAAACTTGTGTTCTCTGTTTTTAACCAGATGCCCCACTCTCCCACGTCTGTAATCACACCGTTGTAAAATGACTTTTTAAAACTAGTTGTTGGTTTTAAGTGTTTTTTACAGCTGTTTCCTATTCGCATGTTTGCCAGAATAGTTCTTGTTGACTTAACGATGAGCTTTAATACACAAAATACCTTGAATACATCAGCAACCAGTCCCTACTGGCTGAGCACGACACTCTCACCAATTCATCCGGGAGACTACCGTGGCCCGGCATCAGAGCAGGGATGGAAATATCATAGTCATAAATAACTTAAGGACACAGAGGCAAAGGGAGAGCCAAGAACAGCGTCGGGCTGTCTTCTTCCTTACGCACGGCAGCAATGGAATAACTTTGTTCAGGAAGCCCTGTACAACCCGATGAGTGATGAGAGTCGGATGAAACACAAACCTTCGCTTTCTTTCCAAATCGTTTGTAGCATGTAAGATTTATGTAGACTTGTAAGGCCTTCAATAGATGTTGATGTGGACAAGAGGACTGAGACACACCTCCAGATCAGATAGTTGATTACTCTGGGGCTGGGCTCACTTACATATTACCATTTTGGACAGTTCATCATGGACATTTAATTGATGGCAGTTTGGCCCTTTTTTTTTAAAGTTATATTTAAGAAAACCCTAGTTGGATGTTTCATGTGGAAGAACTTGAATTGAAAGATTGAACATGACCTCACCCCCATTAAACGGATTAATGCTTTTACGGATAAATGCCCAACAAAACCCCACGGAAACACTCAAAAACCAAGCGGAAAGGCTTCCAAAAGATGAGAAGTGGATCCATATTTTTTTTTTCCATAAGCCAGAGTTTGAGTTGCATGGGAGCAAATTGGGGCCAAACTTCTTTGAAGAGCATCCGAGCTTTCATGAAGACATTAAAGGGGAACATTTTCACCAGACCTATGTAAGCGTCAATATATACCTTGATGTTGCAGAAAAAAGACCATATATTTTTTTAACCGATTTCCGAAATCTAAATGGGTGAATTTTGGTGAATTAAACGCCTTTCTATTATTCGCTCTCGGAGCGATGATGTCACGTTGTGACGTCACATCGGGAAGCAATCCGCCATTTTCTCAAACACCGAGTCAAATCAGCTCTGTTATTTTCCGTTTTTTCGACTGTTTTCCGTACCTTGGAGACATCATGCCTCGTCGGTGTGTTGTCGGAGGGTGTAACAACACGAACGGGGACGGATTCAAGTTGCACCAGTGGCCCAAAGATACGAAAGTGGCAAGAAATTGGACGTTTGTTCCGCACACTTTACCGACGAAAGCTATGCTACGACAGAGATGGCAAGAATGTGTGGATATCCTGCGACACTCAAAGCAGATGCATTTCCAACGATAAAGTCAAAGAAATCTGCCGCCAGACCCCCATTGAATCTGCCGGAGTGTGTGAGCAATTCAGGGACAAAGGCCCTCGGTAGCACGGCAAGCAATGGCGGCAGTTTGTTCCCGCAGACGAGCGAGCTAAACCCCCTGGATGTCTTGGCTCACACCGTCCCTTATGTCACCGAAGATGATCAAGAGAAGAATATCGACCCTAGCTTCCCTGGCCTGCTGACATCAACTCCAAAACTGGACAGATCAGCTTTCAGGAAAAGAGAGAGGATGAGGGTATGTCTACAGAATATATTAATTAATGAAAACTGGGCTGTCTGCCCTCTCAAAGTGCATGTTGTTGCCAAATGTATTTCATATGCTGTAAACCTAGTTCATAGTTGTTAGTTTCCTTTAATGCCAAACAAACACATACCAATCGTTGGTTAGAAGGCGATCGCCAAATTCGTCCTCGCTTTCTCCCGTGTCGCTGGCTGTCGTGTCCGTTGGTTTCGCTTGCATACGGTTCAAACCGATATGGCTCAATAGCTTCAGTTTCTTCTTCAATTTCGTTTTCGCTACCTGCCTCCACACTACAACCATCCGTTTCAATACATGCGTAATCTGTTGAATCGCTTAAGCCGCTGAAATCCGAGTCTGAATCCGAGCTAATGTCGCTATAGCTTGCTGTTCTATGCGCCATGTTTGTTTGTGTTGGCATCACTATGTGACGTCACAGGAAAATGGACGGGTGTATATAACGATGGTTAAAATCAGGCACTTTGAAGCTTTTTTTAGGGATATTGCGTGATGGGTAAAATTTTGCAAAAAACTTCGAAAAATAAAATAAGCCACTGGGAACTGATTTTTAATGGTTTTAACCCTTCTGAAATTGTGATAATGTTCCCCTTTAAATCCATCTATATGTTTTATATGTGGTCATTCATTCTTTTTTAAATAAAAAATGACACACTTTTTGTGTAGGAAAAGACTCTTTATTATAATGAGAAAAAAACATAATTTATTTATATTAGATACATATCTATATATATCAGGGCTGTTAAATGATTCAATTATTTGGTAACACTTTAGTATGGGGAACATATTCTAAGTAACAAAGACTTAATTTAGAGTTATCTGGACACTAGGGGAACATATTCTAAGTACCCTAACCCTCACCCTAACCTTATTGAGGGAAGACTCTTAGTTAATGGCTTACTGGTTGTATAATAAGGCCATGCAGAATAAGGCATTAAAAAGTACTTAATAATGAGTAGTTAAAGGGGAACATTATCACAATTTCAGAATGGTTAAAACCATTAAAAATCAGTTCCCAGTGGCTTATTTTACTTTTCGAAGTTTTTTTCAAAATTTTACCCATCATGCAATATCCCTAAAAAAAGCTTAAAAGTGCCTGATTTTAACCATCGTTATATACAACCGTCCATTTTCCTGTGACGTCACATAGTGATGCCAATACAAACAAACATGGCGGATAGAACAGCAAGGTATAGCGACATTAGCTCGGATTCAGACTCGGATTTCAGCGGCTTAAGCGATTCAACAGATTACGCATGTATTGAAACGGATGGTTGTAGTGTGGCGGCAGGTAGCGAAAACGAAATTGAAGAAGAAACTGAAGCTATTGAGCCATATCGGTTTGAACCGTATGCAAGCGAAACCGACGAAAACGACACAACAGCCAGCGACACGGGAGAAAGCGAGGACGAATTCGGCGATCGCCTTCTAACCAACGATTGGTATGTGTTTGTTTGGCATTAAAGGAAACTAACAACTATGAACTAGGTTTACAGCATATGAAATACATTTGGCAACAACATGCACTTTGAGAGTGCAGACAGCCCATTTCAGGCGCGCTAAGAACATATATTTTTCCACGATTTCAGCACTCAGGTTAACCATACCTAAATAGACACAAAATACTGCATTACACAAGACTACCCGAATGTACTCGAATGATTGAAAAAAATAAATGTTTTTAAGCTAAATTATTTGTAAACACAGTTTATGTATAATAATTTACGTGAAACCGCGAGTAATGAATAAAGTTTTCATCAATTAATATATTCTGTAGATATACCCTCATCCGCTCTCTTTTCCTGAAAGTTGATCTGTCCAGTTTTGGAGTTGATGTCAGCAGGCCAGGGAAGCTAGGGTCGATATTCTTCTCTTGATCATCTTCGGTTCATTCTTGCCATCTCTGTCGTAGCATAGCTTTCGTCGGTAAAGTGTGCGGAACAAACGACTGACCATTTCGTCGGCTTTCCCCACAGCCTCGTATTTTGAACAAATTTTGTCCAATTTCTTGCCACTTTCGCATCTTTGGGCCACTGGTGCAACTTGAATCCGTCCCTGTTCGTGTTGTTACACCCTCCGACAACACACCGACGAAAGTGAGAAAATGGCGGATTGCTTCCCGATGTTGTGACGTCATCGCTCCGAGAGCGAATAATAGAAAGGCGTTTAATTCGCCAAAATTCACCCATTTAGAGTTCGGAAATCGGTTAAAAAAATATATGGTCTTTTTTCTGCAACATCAAGGTATATATTGACTCTTACATAGGTCTGGTGATAATGTTCCCCTTTAAGAGCCAATACGTTACTAATTTGCATGTTAATAAGCAACTAATTAATGGTGAATATGTTCCCCATACTACAGTGTTACCTAATATTTATTTGCGATTAATCACATTTTATTTGTTCTGTTCACCTTAAACAAATGTTCTAATTGCAGAAGGAGACAATTGTACTTGCTTTAAACACATGATCGAAAAGAATATCAAATTTTTAGCCATGGGGTCCTATTCTCCCGTTTGCGAATAAGTGTTTTTTGCGCGCTTGAAGTTACACACGTATCTCTCGTATAGGGCTTGAAAGTGTGATGTGGAAACGCATTGCATTGTGGGTTTTGCTGGATTCTGAATCGCTTATTTACATGGCTGATTGCAACACTGTGTGCTTACAGGGGAACTGCACTTTTTGGGGGAATTTTGCCTATCGTTCACAATCATTATGGAAGACATGACGACGGATGGATTATTTTTTATAATGCTTTGTAACTCGTAAAATAAACAAAAATAAAAGTCACCTTACAGCGGAGCCAGTAGTATATCCTCTATTCTACCCATAAAACCCAATAAAAAAACATCCAAAAAGCGCCAACAATACTTCATTTACATTTTGTGATTTGAATATTAACCAAGCATTGGTAATATTGTTATTATAAGTGCTAACACAGACACACTATTTCTAGCGACGGCCTGATCACTACCGTCCATCATCGAGTGGTCAGCTTTTTCCTTGCTTCCCTGCTCCCTGTAAGTTTATTCTAGATCATAAATAATGCCTCTCGCCTAGACAGAAGAAGGCTGAGGATGTATTCCGACAAGTTGGTACACTTTGACATCCAATTTAGACCCAGTAATGGCAAGAATGACACAGAAAGACGCTTGGTCACCACCCCGTTTCTTCGAGAGTCATTCTTCACCTATATGGGAATATATAAACATCCTAGCAGTGGGCATCCAAATGACAGCAGACATTGCACAGTAAGTGATGTTTTAGTTTGTTTGCTGGCTCTCATAAAGTATGGGGTGAGTAATAATCAGTGATGAAGAAAAAAAAAAAAGGCGAACGCCGTGATGCGTTTTTGAAATGAGTGCGCCGCGTATGCTTAAAATGATCAAAATATGTAAATATTAAATGTTATTATGAATGTGCCTGTTACTACATTACATATATTTACAGTGTGTATATAAAACCTTAATGGTGATGTTTGGGTGTTTCTTTATGGGGTTTATAGGCAGAAAAGAGTGGCTCCCATACGCTCAATTGTAAGCTGACTTTTGATCACATTTATTTAATATTTACAATGCATTAAAAAAAATAAACATCCTTTGTCATGTCTTTCATAGTGATTGTGAACGATAGGCAACACTCCAAGAAGTTGTCTCTTCCTGTTTGAATGTTAGACCATCCCGAGCTGACGGTATGACTGTATTGATGTGGGCTGGTCTCCTAAAGCTTTAGCAAAACATGATAATATTCCTATTCTGTCTTGATGGTCCATCTTACTCTGCATATATGTCATCTGAAAGAATTTAGGATTGACCAGTGACTTTAATTCCCGGAGAGGTAGACTAGTCAGACGCAACAGCACCCTCACTCCATCTCTTAACACATACGAGATGAAAGCTGTAGATTATGCGCAATTTGAACGGAAGACAATCAGAAATAGGGGGAAATTAAGATTTTCAGCACAATCCCATTCAAGAGCAGAAAAATATTACAAGGAGACAGAACAGGATCGCTGACGGGTCTGCCAACTTCCGGCGCCCCTTACAAAAAAAGGTGAGAAACAGGTAAACGAGCCTAAATAGACTTTGCTTTCCGAAATTCTTCACCAGTATACTGACCTTGTAGACCAAGGGTGTCAAACTCTGGCCCGCGGGCCAAATTTGGCCCGCCGTGTAATTTCACTTGGCCCTTGAGGCGATATCAAATTAACACTAGAGCTGGCCCGCTGATTATATACAGCGGCGGTGCCGCGGTGACACCTCATTCACCGCTAATTCTCATACTTGCCAACTCTCCCGGGAGACTCACATATTTCAATTCCCCTCCTGAAAATCGTCACGGAAGAGTTAGTGCTGCAAAGGGTTCTGGGTATTTGTTCTGTTGTGTTTATGTTGTGTTACGGTGCGGATGTTCTCCCAAAATGTGTTTGCCATTCTTGTTTGGTGTGGGTTCACAGCGTGGCGTATAATTTTAACAGTGTTAAAGTTGTTTATATGACCACTCTCAGTGTAAACTATCGCTGTTGATGAAGTATACGTTGCATTCACATGTGTGTGCGTACAGAAGCCGCTCATATCGTGTGACTGGGCGGGCACGTTGTTAGAAGGGATGAAAAGCGGACGTGACGACAGCTCGTAGAGGACGTTAAAAGCAATGCCTGGAAGGCACGCCCCCAAGACTAGATATAATGACTGCTGAACACCTTCGTTCGATAATGAAGGTTGCCTCAGCTCAAAGCCTGAGCCCCGACATTAATGAACTAGCATCCAAGAAAAGATGCCAAGTATCTGGCTTGGGCACATCAGATTAGATCAGTGTGTTGCAAAATGAGCAGTTTAAAGTCCTGAATGGTTGGTTTATTCATTATTTTATTTTCAAATTTATTAGCCTGTGGAAAAAGGTAATGTTGATATTTACCTCAGAAGGCTGCAAATAGAAAAGAGGCATTCAATTTTTATTTAAATTGTATTTGATATGCCATTGATATTTTTTAATTATTATTATTATTATTTGAAACTCGATTTTGCATGTCACTATAAAGTTATATAAGCCTTGCTTGTTCAATATTTAATGCAAAACTTGTTTGGTCCCTATTAAAAGGTTAATTTGTTCAACCTTGGCCCGCGGCTTTTTTTTCAGTTTTAAATTTTGGCCCTCTCTGTATTTGAGTTTGACACACCTGTTGTAGACGAAATATATACAAGTTTGGCTTCGACAATGGCGGCATGTTATTCAGTTCTCTTGTCCATTGGGCCAATTTAACTTATTTTTCGATGCAGTCACCCTTTGTAATAGGGTACAGTTTACGGTCCCTTGATAGTTTTACTTTGTACGATGCATTTTAATCCAGTTTGTTGCTTTCTCTCACGTTACCGCGGGTACAGTACAGCCACGTAAACAAAACCTAAATTCAGAAGAAATGGCGACGTGGCACCCACAATGCATTGCGAAATCTCGTGCCCTTTCGAGACCTATTCTCCTATCCAAGCACAATCAATAAGTCAGTAAAAGTGCTTAAATCGTGAATGAATATTTTTGGCTGTGTGAAAATCATGGAACATGGAGTTTTACTAATGCCATTGAAATTGTAAGAATTGAACATCTGTTAGTTCCAGGATGTTCAAACACGGCCGATAAGCGCAGTCACTTTGCGTTATATGCCGTTCAGTCGTATCCTCCTTCCACTTACGCAGAGACACAGCAGGGAAATGATGTGTATTTTGATAGTTAAGTCGGAGTGGTAATAAGCTCTTTTTGTTCTCATCTCAAAGGATGTTTTCCAGGTGTCTCCAATTGAAGCTCTCAGAATAGACGTGATAATTTTCTTGAAGTTTCTTTTATCATTTGAATATGGGACGTACACTGCATTCGGACTTCAAGTGCAATATAATGTTTCAACTAAGCGGAAAAGCACTTATGTTGACGGGAGAATACACGAAAGGCCAGATTTGACAGGGAATTTAGAAGCGCCGCTCCACTTTGAATGGACATCTTGGATGGAGGCACGCAATGACAGACTTAAGTCAAAGGGGGGGAGAATCTACACATTTGTGCAGCTTTTTTAACTTAAGCACATGGGCGAGAAGGGCACATAATGCATAAAAGAAGGCCAACAGTATATCCTCACATGAGGGAAAAACCCACTCACTGTATACAATAGAAATACAGAGTGTAATAGACTGTATTTATATTATTCACACGTGAATAATGCCGTATAATAGACTGTATTTGTATTTTTCTCATGTGAATAATGCTGTATAATAGACTGTATTTATATTATTCACATGTAAAAAAAATACCCAAGTGTTTGTTGTTTATTGTGAGCAAACTGTGGTGCTGAATTTCCCCCAGGGATCAATAAAGTACTGTTATGATCCGTGGTCCATATCATGTTTTTTTGTTCTTTTCTGTTAGCTTTGGACTCTTTTAGTTCCTGTTTGTGACATCTCTGAGTTTGGTTTGGTTACCATGGTTACTTATTATTTCCACCTGGCTCTGATTAGTGTTCGCCCGCTCGCCTGTTTTGCAAGCACTAATCAGAGGTATTATTTAAGCCTGCCTTTCCAAGTCAGTCGGCCTGGCGTCATTGTTCGATTCACGCTGTGTCCACGTAAGTCGTGTTTATTTCATGCCACAGTTTCGTGTTTGTTCCACGCCATAGTTTATGCTGTTTGTTTCATGCCACAGTTTCGTGTTTGTTCCAAGCCATAGTTTATGCTGTTTGTTTCATGCCACAGTTTTGTGTTTGTTCCACGCCATAGTTTATGCTGTTTGTTTCATGCCACAGTTTCGTGTTTGTTCCACGCCATAGTTTATGCTGTTTGTTTCATGCCACAGTTTTGTGTTTGTTCCACGCCATAGTTTATGCTGTTTGTTTCATGCCACAGTTTCGTGTTTGTTCCACGCCATAGTTTATGCTGTTTGTTTCATGCCACAGTTTTGTGTTTGTTCCACGCCATAGTTTATGCTGTTTGTTTCATGCCACAGTTTCATGTTTGTTCCACACCATAGTTTATGCTGTTTGTTTCATGCCACAGTTTTGTGTTTGTTCCAAGCCATAGTTTATGCTGTTTGTTTCATGCCACAGTTTTGTGTTTGTTCCACGCCATAGTTTATGCTGTTTGTTTCATGCCACAGTTTCATGTTTGTTCCAAGCCATAGTTTATGCTGTTTGTTTCATGCCACAGTTTTGTGTTTGTTCCACGCCATAGTTTATGCTGTTTGTTTCATGCCACAGTTTCATGTTTGTTCCACGCCATAGTTTATGCTGTTTGTTTCATGCCACAGTTTCGTGTTTGTTCCACGCCATAGTTTATGTTTGTTTACTTCATGTCCTGCCAAGATTTCTTGAGAAGATTAAAATCATCTCCTACCTCACGCTGTCGTCCGGAGTTGTCCGTTCTGCATTCCTGGGAGAAGGACCCCGCAGTGAGCCGCAAAACGCAAACGTGACAAGTACTTTCTATTCTATAAACCTAACCCCTCATTGGAACGCATGGTTTTCTCAGGTTCGTAAATTCCACACATTTTTTTTAGATGAGAACCCGGTTCTGACAAAACAACTCGTGAAACAAGCCTGATAGAGTATGGGTTTTTTACGATAATAATTCAAAAAAATACATGATTTTCAGCGACGCCATTGAAGACTGAAAGCACTTTGTCTGCAAGTAAGTTTCTAGGTTTTACTTTTAAATCTGGTCTTTTTGTGCTGTGCTGTCATTTTTTCCAAGGTGCACAGGCAACACAATGAATATACTGGAATGAACGTGACTAAGGTGTATTTAAACCTATGACTAAAAAGGTCATTATTGAGTCAGTGACAGGAAAGCACGGCGTAATTGCGGACTGAGGTCACACTTTAATGTAATTGCAAACTCACGTAGTTAGCTCATGACACAAAAATGGACCCTCATGGCAAAGCTCAAGAGGAATCAAAGAAATGTTCGACCACTTTTAAGGCTTAAGCGAGACATGTCTTCGCGCAGACAAACTTGAACAAAGGGCGTCATGCAACACCAGCAGTGCATAGTCCTGCTTAGCATCATCAGTGTGTTATCACCAGCCAGGCATTCACGTTGTCTGTCTCGCAGTGGAAACGTGTCCAGGATGCACTGAATCGGATTTTATTTTCTTCCTGGAACTGTGAGCTCTGGTGGCTGACTTCCAGGGAGGGGTATGACCTCCAACAGTGCAAGCCTTAAAATAACGGGGTGGTTCTTAGGGGTAGACTGCCATACATCATAGCTAGTAGTGCCCTGGGACATGCTGGGAGGCACAGCCACAGCGCACTCTCTCGGGCTTCCCGCTCAGCGCTCACAATAAGGAGATTCTTGAAATCCAATCCACACAAATTT
The DNA here is from genome assembly GCF_033978685.3 of Nerophis lumbriciformis. NCBI lineage: Eukaryota > Metazoa > Chordata > Actinopteri > Syngnathiformes > Syngnathidae > Nerophis > Nerophis lumbriciformis. The sequence continues at coordinate 22,431,828 of NC_084559.2, forward strand.
AGCTTGACCTCTTCAGACTGGGCCAACAAACGGTCATGACTTGGCTGAGACAGAACAATTCACAGCTGTACTCTCCTTTGAGAAGTTGCTTCATTCAACATCAATGCGCATCCCACCCACGATGACTGTACATAAAAATAAGTACAACTTATACGATAACTGGATAGGAATAAAGACGCTTGTAGACAATGTATCTCACCAGGCATCCTGCGATCATACACAATGTACCTTGGGAGTTTCTCAAAACAGTCTGGTTGCAGTACTGAGGTAAGCTTAAACTAAATTGGTGACTGGCAAAATGTCATTGAATATATAAAAACAAATACAACGTTATGTGTGTCCAAATGTTTGACTGACACTGTGCATCTGTCAGAGAATGTGTACACCAGGGGTGTGCAAAGTGAGGCCCGGGGTCATTTGCGGCCCGCGGCACATTTTAGAAATATTATTGTTCCGGCTCAAGCTCCTGCCGCGGCACATTCAGCTGTGCGCTCCTCTTATTTGCACGGCTGCACTCAATCTACAATCAACACACCTGACGCTGATGAAAAGCTCCAGTGCCTTCTTAAGATGCTTCCTGCATTCCCGTGCCAGAACGTAGCTCATACTTGCCAACCTTGAGACCTCCGAATTCGGGAGATTTTTTTTAATATATATATATAAATAAAATAAATACTTGACTTTCAGTGAATTCTAGCTATATATATCTATCCATTTTCTACCGCTTATTCCCTTCGGGGTCGCGGGGGGCGCTGGAGCCTATCCCAGCTACAATCGGGCGGAAGGCGGGGTACACCCTGGACAAGTCGCCACCTCATCGCAGGGCCAACACAGATAGACAGACAACATTCACACTCACATTCACACACTAGGGCCAATTTAGAGTTGCCAATCAACCTATCCCCAGGTGCATGTCTTTGGACGTGGGAGGAAGCCGGAGTACCCGGAGGGAACCCACGCAGTCACGGGGAGAACATGCAAACTCCACACAGAAAGATCCCGAGGCTGGGATTGAACTCACGACTACTCAGGACCTTCGTATTGTGAGGCAGACGCACTAACCACTCTTCCACCGTGCTGCCCTAGCTAAATATATACATATGTATTTTATTTTATATATAAATATATATATATATATATATATATATATATATATATATATATATATATATATATATATATATATATACTGTATGTATATATACTTGAATTTCAGTGTTCATTTATTTACACATATACACACACATAACACTCCTCTACTCATGGTTGTATTTGAAAGTGCAATGCTTTGCAGCCAGTAGCACAGCCTTTGAAGGAGCATAGGTATGGGCAGCATCTGTGAAATTTAATTTGCAGGGAAGGAGTGAGTTTAGGGTTGAATTGTCCGTCCTCGTTCTATTCTCTGTCACTCGTCGTCGCCATGACTGTCTCTTCTTCGTTCTTCTGCTTCTTGTTGTGTGCGCAGTTGTGCACTCTCCAAAAGCCGTAGATGTTATAACGTGACTGGACCGGCACGCTGTTTATATGAAGGAAAAGCGGACGCGACGGCAGGCTGTCCTCACTCATGTCCGCACGGACCTGGAGGGGGCGTGCCTTAAGTCCGGCTGGAAATCGGGAGAAATTCGGGAGAATGGTTGTCCCGGGAGATTTTCGGGAGAGGCACTGAAATTCGTGAGTCTCCCGGAATATTCGGGTACTTGTACCTGTACAGTAAGTCTCACACGTCTCCAGCTTCCATTGCCTATGTGCTTCCTCGCTCTTTGTGTTTCCCCTCCTTTGTGGTCATCGTGTCTTGTCCTGAGTCGTCATCCAGCAGCTCCACGTCATTCCCTGGTTTTCAGCTGTGTGTCTCGTCTCCCCGGATCCCCTCTGGACTCCCTGCTGCCTTACCGGATCTAGACCTTTCGCCTGCCCCAGGACAACGATGCCTCGCTCCAGCCCCTGACCACTTGCCTGTCCCCGGACCTCCAAACCTGCCTTGCCCTTTCTGGACTTCCGCACCTGTCTCAACATGCACTTCCAACATATAATCGCTTCACATAGTCTCACCACACATATTTGGGTTAGTTACACAATACATTCCTTTGTAATAATAAATATGCTTCAAGCTAAGCGACGTCCCTGTCTCTGTGCCGTCTCCTTCTCCACTGTACCGTTAAAATTATCACATAAAAAACATAAAAAGTGGAATAAAAGATCAAACAGGTGTAACGTAACGAAAAAATATGTCAACATTGACACTTATTAGACAATGCTGCCATGCAGGCTGTTTTTAGACTAACTATCATTGCTTAAAACAATAACAGAAACTTATAATTGACGGATACATCTAAAGTTGATCTACAGATCTAGGTGTTGAAAATAAAACATTTATATTTTGATATACACTATGACTTATTGTTCATACTTTATTAAGTGGAGGCCTTCTGGTTCCCCATGACCCTTTTGTCAGATGTGTTTCAACTGCCATTGTTCAAAAAATAATAATAAATCAAAAGCAATGTTGTTATGAATTATTTACCTATTTAAGGCTCCAATTACTTTACATTAAATATTAATTTTTAATAAATATTTTGGGGAAAATATTGCAAATTATGTGTTTTTCCCATTAAAAAAAGTGTTTTCTTTGGAAAAAAAAAAAAGGCATAGAACATAAAAACAAAATAAAAACATAATGACAACAGATACTGTATATCTGAAGATAATTTGGTGTTGTAAGTAAAAAAAAAAAGAAAAATTAATAAAGGTAAAAAGAAAAAAATTTAAGAAAAAAATATGAATTATTTTAACACTTTATTAACTGAGACCCTTTTTTTATTCTACGTAATATTAAGTGGAATGCAAAAGCAAAAAGCCTGAAGTTCAAGGGGAACTGCACTTTTTTGGGGATTTTGCCTATCATTCACAATCCAGTCTTTCTAGCCATTTTGGGTTCTTAATTGGCTGTGAAAGATGACTTTTAATTACGTTTATTTACGAGTTAAAATGCATTAAAAAAAACATCTGTCTTTTCGTCCCACATAATGATTGTGAACGATAGGATAAATTCCCCAAAAAGTGCATGTCCCTTTTAAGCTTTTTGATTGATTGATTGATTGAAACTTTTATTAGTGGATTGCACCGTATTTTTATTCCATATTTCTTTCCACTACCGCATCTTAAATTGGAGTCCTTAATCCCGTTATATGCAAATATTATGACAATGAAGTTCATTCTATTCTATTCTAAAACAGTTGCATTTCCTCCCCCCACCTTAGCACATATTCTGCATATTCATGAAGACAGACATGCAAAATGGATTGCGCTCCCTATTTTACCAATTTAAGAGACGCAATCCTTCGCGCGCAAGCTTAGTAGATCAGCTTTGCGTGCACTAGGGCAGAGGTGGGTAGTAACGCGCTACATTTACTCCGTTACATCTACTTGAGTAACTTTTGGGATAAATTGTACTTCTAAGAGTAGTTTTAATGCAACGTACTTTTACTTTTACTTGAGTATATTTATAGAGAAGAAACGCTACTTTTACTCCGCTACTTTTATCTACATTCAGCTCGCTACTCGCTACTAATTTTTATCGATCTGTTAATGCACGCTTTGTTTGTTTTGGTCTGTCAGACAGACCTTCATAGTGCCTGCGTTTCAACAAATACAGTCACTGGTGACGTTCACTCCGTTCCACCAATCAGATGCAGTCACTGGTGACGTTGGACCAATTAAACAGAGCCAGGGGTCACATGACCTGACTTAAACAAGTTGAAAAACGTATTCGGGTGTTACCATTTAGTGGTCAATCGTACGAAATATGTACTGTAGTGTGCAATCTACTAATAAAAGTTCCAATCAATCAATCAAAAGTGTGAAGAAAAAAAGACCCTTTTTTATTTCAACCGTTCATCCCGTCAAAAGCCTAAAGACTGACTGCACAGTTCCTCTCTTCACAATAAAAGTGCCGCTCCATCGCGCCTGCGCTTTCAAAATAAGACTCTCCGAAAGCCAGCGCAAACAAGCTAGCAAGCTAGCAAGCGACGGAGTTTGCCGCCAATGTATTTCTTGTAAAGTGTATAAAAACGAATATGGAAGCTGGACACATAAGAAGCCAAAAACCAACCACTTTCATGTGGTATTAGACAGAAAGGAGGAACTTTTTTTCTCCTCCATTTGAAAACGTGGACGATCATTATCATCACTACTGTCTGATTACAATCAATGCAAGTCATCAGATACAGGTAATACACCAATTTATATTCTTGTTTTCATGAAAGAAAGGAATCTATATGTGTTAAACATGCATGTATATTCATTAAAACACCTTTAACATGTAAACAAAAACGGCTAAATAAATAAATATAAATTATATACTGTATATATCAATGTATGTATATATATATATGTGTATATATATATATATATATATATATATATATATATATATGTGTATATATATATATATATATATATATATATATATATGTGTGTGTGTGTGTGTGTGTGTATATATATATATATATATATATATATATATGTGTGTGTGTGTATATATATATATATATATATATATATATATATATATATATATATATATATATATATACATATATATATATGTGTGTGTGTGTGTATATGTTACTCATCAGTTACTCAGTACTTGAGTAGCTTTTTCACAACATACTTTTTACTTTTACTCAAGTAAATATTTGGGTGACTACTCCTTACTTTTACTCGAGTAATAAATCTCTAAAGTAACAGTACTCTTACTTGAGTACAATTTCTGGCTACTCTACCCACCTCTGCACTAGGGTTGTATGATATACCGATACTGACAAATAATGACTTATTATTTAAAAATGGTGTTGTATTGCCATTGAAAAATTAGCGCATGCACGCAGAAACAGTGTGGAGAGGAAGAATGGCAAAAAACCCCGGCAATTCTACTGGTTAATAAAGAGGGTGTGTGAAGTGCAATATGAAGGTATTTTGGCTTCAAATCTCACAATAAAGGGGAAGCTTTGAACATGGAAGCGCTGCGCTGGAAACCCTGCTTTAAAACATGCATAGCCAAAGGTGATATGAACGTATTACCACATTTGCTTCAAACTTAGGTAAACATTTGAATAACAAACATACGTAGATGCGCATTCAGCAGGTTGGTTCGCTACCAATTATTAGCGCAATGCAAACCGCTCACGTAGCGTAAACTAATGCAAGTGAAATGACTGAATTTGTAACAAATTACTACAATTTGTATTTTATCTATAACAGTGGTTCTTAACCTTGTTGGAGATACCGAACCCCACCAGTTTCATATGCGCATTCACCGAACCCTTCTTTAGTGAAAAATAAAATGTTTTTTTTCAAATTCAAGACAAAGTTATATGTTTTTGGTAACACTTTAGTATGGGGAATATATTCTAAGTAACAAAGACTTAATTTAGAGTTATTTGGTTAGGGTTAGAGGGTTAGGGCCAGGGTTAGAGGGTTAGAGTTATAATAAAGCCATGCCGAATAAGGCATTAATAAGTGTCATGTTTGTGTAATCATGTTTTGTTTTAAGTCATGTTTTGTTTAGTTTCTGGCTTTTCACTCCCTTGTCTTGTCACCATAGCAACCATTAGTTTTCACCTGTCACGTCACGCACCTGTTTCACGTCTTGAGTCACGCACCTGTTTTCGTTAATCATGTCTGTAGTATTTAAGTTCAGTGTTTTTCAGTTTGTTTTTCTGACGACCTCGCACCCCATACCGCACCATATTTATGCTCTGTTCATGCCTCTAACTCTTTTTTCATGCCGGTTCCATGCCAAGTAAGTTTTTGTTTGTCAAGCCACAGTTAATGTTTTTTTTGTTTAATTGTTCATAGTTTATTCTCCGCCACTGTGCGCGCTTTTTGTTTCATCCTTTTTTTTTTGTATTTATAGTTAATAAATAAATCATGTACCTTGGTTCCCGTCTCGCCCGTGCCAACTTTCCGCTGCATCCCGGAAAAGCAAACACCCCGGACCAAGTCCTGACAGTAGGTCGTCAGCAGACCCGCTTTTCCGCAAGTAAGTTGGCCGAGTTGGACAATGCGGATGAAGCTTCTTGGGAGGTGCTGCGCGCCATGGAGGCAGAGACGCTGCGCTTTTCCCCCAGGGAGCGCAGGGGGATGATGTGGGGGAATGAAGGCAAGCTGGTGCCGATCGGCGCGTCGCTCCCGTCCCGGAAACGTCGCCAAGGACGGGGAAAAACTTCCTCGAGCCAGCAGGACACGCCGCTCCCACAAGCCCCGCCCCCTCCGGGCGGAAGCAAGCAGCAGTCTGCCCGGCTTCCCCATGATGACATCACAGACCAGGATTTTTGTTTCAATACTTTTTCTTTAAATCACCCGCCTCCAGCTAAAAACTCTGCCATGTCTTTGATAAAGCATTATCAAAACATGTTTTTAGAAATCAGGTCTAGTCAGTCACAGCCATCCCAATTTCATGCCCCGCCCCCCAAGACTCATGCCCCGCCCCCCAAGACTCATGCCCCGCCCACCAAGACTCAAGTCCCGCCCCCGTCACAATTTTTTTCTTTTTTACCGCCCACACAACCCCAGGTGGGGGATAAAAAAACAAAACAATTTGGCCAAAATAAAGGGGACATTTCTGCCCTCCCCCGCCCACCCCTACAGAGAGTTCCAGACCGCAGGGAGCGCGTCTGGTATCCGCCCCTTGAGGGGGGGGCTGGGGTCGGGAGCTGTGTTGGTGGGGTGGCTCGGCATCACCATGCCAAGCCACAGCCTCCCTCACGGCCGCCCTCACCAGTCTTCCGACCTGCCAAGCCGCAACCCCCAGCTAGGCCACCTCCACCTGCACCAAGGCTAGCACCTGTTGCCGCACCAGCTCCACGACGCCAAGCTCCGGTACCAGCTCCACGACGCCAAGCTCCGGTACCAGCTCCACGACGCCAAGCTCCGGTACCAGCTCAACGACGCCAAACTCCGGTACCAGCTCCACGACGCCAAGCTCCGGTACCAGCTCCACGACGCCAAGTGCCGCCAGTCGCAGCTCCACGACGCCAAGTGCCGCCAGTCGCAGCTCCACGACGCCAAGTGCCGCCAGTCGCAGCTCCACGACGCCAAGTGCCGCCAGTCGCAGCTCCACGACGCCAAGTGCCGCCAGTCGCAGCTCCACGACGCCAAGTGCCGCCAGTCGCAGCTCCATGACGCCAAGTGCCGCCAGTCGCAGCTTCACGACGCCAAGACCCGCCATGCCAAGACCAAGACCAAGACCCGCCATGCCAAGACCAAGACCAAGACCCGCCATGCCAAGACCAAGACCAAGACCCGCCATGCCAAGACCAAGACCAAGACCCGCCATGCCAAGACCAAGACCAAGACCCGCCATGCCAAGACCAAGACCAAGACCCGCCATGCCAAGACCAAGACCAAGACCCGCCATGCCAAGACCAAGACCCGCCATGCCAAGACCAAGACACGCCATGCCAAGACCAAGACACGCCATGCCAAGACCAAGACACGCCATGCCATGACCAAGACACGCCATGCCAAGACCAAGACACGCCATGCCAAGACCAAGACACGCCATGCCAAGACCAAGACACGCCATGCCAAGACCAAGACACGCCATGCCAAGACCAAGACTCGCCATGCCAAGACCAAGACTCGCCATGCCAAGACCAAGACTCGCCATGCCAAGACCAAGACTCGCCATGCCAAGACCAAGACTCGCCATGCCAAGACCAAGACTCGCCATGCCAAGACCAAGACTCGCCATGCCAAGACCAAGACCCACACCAAGACCAAGACCAAGACCCACACCAAGACCAAGACCCACGCCGAGCTTCGCCGCTGGACGCGTCACGCCGAGCTTCGCCGCTGGACGCGCCACGCCGAGCTTCGCCGCCTGACTCACCACGCCAAGCCACGCCTGCCACGATGACGACGCGCCTGCCTCCTCGTCGGCCACGGATATGGCCGCTACCTGGTCGCCCGCCACGCCAAGTGCGCCCACCTCCCAGTCGGCCACGAATGTGGCCATTCCCTGGGCGCCCGCCTCGCCTGCTGCAGCGGCGTTCCACTCGCCGCCGCCACCTAACTCTGCCCCGGTGGATACGGGGACACGTGGTCTGGCGATCCACCGCCATGTCCCCCTCCCGCCCTCCCATGACTCTTGTTAATTTTTATGGACATCTGGTATCTGTCCTTAAGGGAGGGGCTCTGTCATGTTTGTGTAATCATGTTTTGTTTTAAGTCATGTTTTGTTTAGTTTCTGGCTTTTCACTCCCTTGTCTTGTCACCATAGCAACCATTAGTTTTCACCTGTCACGTCACGCACCTGTTTCACGTCTTGAGTCACGCACCTGTTTTCGTTAATCATGTCTGTAGTATTTAAGTTCAGTGTTTTTCAGTTTGTTTTTCTGACGACCTCGCACCCCATACCGCACCATATTTATGCTCTGTTCATGCCTCTAACTCTTTTTTCATGCCGGTTCCATGCCAAGTAAGTTTTTGTTTGTCAAGCCACAGTTAATGTTTTTTTTGTTTAATTGTTCATAGTTTATTCTCCGCCACTGTGCGCGCTTTTTGTTTGATCCTTTTTTTTTTGTATTTATAGTTAATAAATAAATCATGTACCTCCATTCCCGTCTCGCACGAGCCAACTTTCCGCTGCATCCCGGAAAAGCACACACCCCGGACCAAGTCGTGACAATAAGTACTTAATAAAGACTAGTTAAGAGCCAATATGCTACTAATTTGCATGTTGATAAGCAACTAATTAATGGTTAATATGTTCCCCATAGTAAAGTGTTACCATGTTTTTTTTTACTGGTGCACAAAATGAACCATGCATGAACATCACCTTGTTCAAAGAACATAAACTCACAACAAATTACACACCTGCAAACCAGTCAGCTGTTGCCGTATTCATAATAAGCCGATAGGGAGAAGTTTTTATTCACACGATGAGTCGGGTGTGTCTTGACCTCCGCCGAACCCCTGAGCCCGACTCCCCGAACCCCTAGGGTTCGATCGAACCCAGGTTAAGAACCACTGATCAATAAGAATGTGTGTTTTGCCTGCTACATGTCTTATCCGTGTAGTTTTAGCCATAGTATTGTTTTTAGTATTTATTAATTATTGTATTTGTCTGAAGGCCAGAACAAGAGCGGCAAACATAAATTGATTGATTGATTGAATTATTTATTTCAAACCTGCACAGTACAACACACACTTTTTTTTTTAAACATTTTGGCAGGGACATTTATGCAAGGCTTGAAAAGGGGTTGGATGAAGCAAATGCTTATAATATCCCAACCCCTCTCACTCATTCCACATTTAACATAAACAATATAATACAAGAACAATACTATACAAACAAAAACAAGAAAAGCTCCTGTACACTAACAATACAATAGTACCACTGTTACTATAAAACAAGACAAGACGAGACAAAACACACACACACACACACACACACACACACACACACACACACACACACACACACACACACACACACACACACACACACACACACACACACACACACACACACAGAATCATGAAGCATTTATAACAATGTCAATAAAGCTTTCTATTCTATTCTAACCTAATCCTTGATTCTGACAGGCTATATGTATTGTGTAAAATGGTAAATTGTTCTTTGAGTGCAATAAAAAAAAACTTTAATGTATTGTAATAATTTCCGTTAAAATGAAGCCAATTGTTAAATTTTTGTGGTCCCTTTTATTTAAAAAAAATATCAACAAGTATCGATATATTTATTGTGGGAATGTCAGAGAATAAAATAGTTATGGTTGAAAACAACAAAAAAAGCAATCACATTGCTAAATATAAACATCCCAATGACACTGCAAACTTGCATTCTTAGTGATCTACATCAATTTAGTAACGTGACATCAAAGAGTAAAAATGCATTTCTTTCAATATGCATCATAACAAAAAGGGTAATACTAAAAAAATGGATATATGTTAATAGTCCAACTCATACTGACTGGTATACACAAGCTATGGAGATGATATCAGTAGAGAAACATTTATTTAGTTTAGATAATAATGAGTCATATATTGGAATATGGGATCCATTATTTAAATTTGTTTTAACTATTAAATGAACCTAAAATATGACTTCTTTTCTCTTTGTGGAAAATATTGGACACAGTGTGTTGTCAAGCTTATGAGATGCAATGCAAGTGTAAGCCACTGTGACACTATTGTTCATTTTTTTAAATGTTTTTTTTTTTTAATGTCAATGAGGGATTTCTAATCAGTGCTATGTTGGAATTCTTATTAACATTGATACTGTTGTTGATATTATTCAGTTTTGTTTGACTACTTTTGGATTGTTTTGTGTCATGTTTGTGTGTCCTCTCAATTGCTATTCTGAATGTTGTTGGTTTTGTAACTGGAATTGTATTATTATGGCATTATTGTGTATTATTTTGTTGGATTGATTAATAAAACAAAATAATAATTAAAAAAAATAAAAAGTATCGATATACATATTGGTATTGGTACCAAAATATTGGTATCGGGACGACCATAGTTTGCACTATCACATTTGCACATGTTTTAATACACCCAAGCCTTTCGTAGATCAGTCACTTATTGTTAGTCTGGCAAGTGAAAACTGAATGAAAAGGAACCTTAAATCTCAATGAGTCAAAAAAGCAAGATAGTGAATTTACAATTGGGTCATTGTGTGACGAAGCATGTATCATTCACTCCAAAATGTTGATATGGAGACAAAGCAATTAGCCCAATTAGCCTTAAACCTTGCAACACCAAAAACTTACCGGTAACTGAACTTGAGTGTTTGCATAACAACCAACACCAGAACCCAGAGTTTCCATCATCTGGGCACAATAAGAGGACAAACGGATGAGTAATACTGTCTGTCTGGAGCTCATGGTCTTTTAATGGGGAATGCACTGTCTGGCCAGTGGAAATAGCAGGCTAAATACTGGTGAGTTGTCTCAAGACTAAATATTGGCTCAAGTACATGGAAGCTATGACAGTCAATGATTAAGTAACTGTGTCTATTATTTTTCAATTTAATATTTTAAATGCGGTTCTTGTACTTTATCAACATTAGTCAGTATCTTTAAAAAATCATCAATATTACCGGTCCCCTTTTTTCCTGTAAAATGTGTAACTAAACCACATGTCAAGTCCAAAAGGAGTAGCTCACATCTATCTAAGACACTGAAAGGTTTTGCAGTTATAACGTGCAAACTGCAACAGCACCTTATGAGACAAAACAGGACTCGTGGAAAATAAACGGACATCCTTGATCTTTAGAAACAGCAGATTCTGAAAAGTTTTATTTACGAAACAAATCCCACAACACGTCTGCCAGGTTTATGGAAGGAAACCAATAAAGGGAATGCAGCTGCTGTATGAATATATCAGGCATTTTACGTACCATCGTCAAGTTGTGATAAATGATATCCGACTTTTACAACCAGCTGTCAAACAGCAACAATTATGAATGTGTACTCTTGGAGAAAATTTTACATATGTTGAACTTTGCGGGCAGCAGAACATACACAGATGTGATCACTGTCTCATGTTGGGTCTCACTCACTGACTCAATGTTTAAGTGGAGCTATTTGGAAAGATAGGACCCACTCAAGATAGGATCCTGTCACGGGTGGTGGGGTTGGTGTTGTTAGCTTGACTGCATATTGCAGAGATGAGAGGCGGCGTGCAGATAAAATCATGTTTTAATAACGAAAAATAAGGTAGCACCAGCTTAGAAGAAACACAGGTACACTGCAAAAAGTCAGTGTTCAAAAACAAGAAAAAAAAAATACAAAAATTAGGTGTATTTTACTTAAACTAAGCAAAATTATCTGCCAATAGAACAAGAAATTTCGGCTTGTCAAGACTTTCCATCCATCCATCCATCCATCCATCCATTTTCTACCGCTTAATCCCTTCGGGGTCGCGGGGGGCGCTGGAGCCTATCTCAGCTACAATCGGGCGGAAGGCAGGGTATACCCTGGACAAGTTGCCACCTCATCACAGGGCCAAGACTTTCCAAAACAAGTAAAATTAGCTAACCTCAATGAACCCAAAAATACCTTAAAATAAGTATTTTCTCACTAATAACAAGTGCACTTTTCTTGGTAGAAAAAAAAGAGACCTTTTTGCTCAATATGTTGAAAAATATTCTTAAATAAGTAAATGCTAGTGCCGTTATCTTGACATAATGATATGCGCTCGGCATCATGATTTTTTTTTTCATGCTTGAAGTAAGAAATTATTACTTTAAAAAAGTAGTTTTATACTTGTGAGTGTTGATGACACAGCTTTGCATCAGTTGATATTCTAGTTTCAAGCATGTTTTACTCAATATACCGTATTTTTCGGAGTATAAGTCGCACCGGAGTATAAGTCGCACCTGCCGAAAATGCATAATAAAGAAGGAAAAAAACATATATAAGTCGCACTGGAGCGACTTATATATGAAAAAAACTGCGACTTATAGTCCGAAAAATACGGTAGGTCAAAAAAACTCAGCAACAAGCTGTAATATCTTACTGAGATCATTTAGGACCAAAACCTTTGAAACAAGTAAAACACTCTAACAAAAAATCTGCTTAGTGAGAAGAATGATCTTATCAGACAGAAAATAAGCAAATATCACCCTTATTAGAGATATTTCATCTTACTTAGATTTCAGTTTTTTGTAGACAACATTAACAAATAGCCAAACAGGAAGTCAGAGACAAAAACAAATATATAGAGCAAGGGTGCCCATTAGATTGAAAATAGACCTAAAAATTACCGATTATTAATCTTCACTAGGGCAGCACGGTGGAACAGGGGTTAGTGCATATGCCTCAAATTACGAAGGTCCCGAGTAGTCCTGAGTTCAATCCCGGGCTCGGGATCTTTCTGTGTGGAGTTTGCATGTTCTCCCCATGACTGCGTGGCTTCCTCCCACCTCCAAAGACATGCACCTGGGGATAGGTTGATTGGCAACACTAAATTGGCCCTAGTGTGTGAATGTGAGTGTGAATGTTGTCTGTCTATCTGTGTTGGCCCTGCGATGAGGTGGCGACTTGTCCAGGGCGCACCCCGCCTTCCGCCCGAATGCAGCTGAGATAGGCTCCAGCACCCCCCGCCACTCCAAAAGGGACAAGCGGTAGAAAATGGATGGATGGATGGATAATCTTCACTATGACGTCGCTTGACTGACATTCACAGCACCCTTGTAAAATCTTGCAAGCTTAGTAAGAAAAAAAACAACCCGCAGGAACGCGAGAAGCACTTCTTGTTTAAACAGACTCTCTGCCCGTGCCGGCCGTCAACAATGTAAAGACCCACTGCACAGTTCCTGTCTTCACAATAAAAGTGCTGCCTGCGCTAAAAAAATAAGAGTCTCTGAAAATTAGCGCATACAAACTAGCGAGCTATTGAGTTAACTTCAGAGGATTTCCTGTAAAGGGTATAAAAACGAGTATGGAAGCTGGACAAATCCATCCATACATCAATTTTCTACTGCTTGTCCCTACAGCTGCATTTGGGCGGAATGCAGATAGACAACATTCACACACTAGGGACCATTTAGTGTTGTCAATCAACCCGGAGAGAACCCACGCTGTTACGGGGAGGATATGCAAACTCCACACAGAAAGACCCTGAGCCCGGGAATCGAACCCAGGACATTTGTATTGTGAGGCACAGGCACTAACCCCTGGTCCACCGTGCTGCCCAACTGAACAAATAGGAAGCTTAAAACCTACCACTTTCATTTGGTATTGGCAAGAGAGGAGGACTTTTTTTCTTCTCCACAATGTAAATTCGAAGTTGTGATACTTTTAGCAACTACTGTGAATCCTGTCTGATTCCAATTCATCAGAATCAGGTAATATATATAAATTAATATATATACACACCAATTTATTTATACATTATATACATACAAATATACATACATGTATACATATGTATATATATATACATATGTATATATATATATATATATATATATATATATATATATATATATATATATATATACATATATGTATATATATATATATATATATACATATATATTATGTGTGTGTGTCTGTATACACATGTATATACATATATACATACATATATATGTGTATACACACATATGTACATATATGTGTGTACACACATATATACACATTTGTGTGTGTTAGGGTTGTACGGTATACTGGTACTAGTATATTACTGGTATATGTGAGTGGAGACAAGAAGAATACTAATGTGGAGGGGGGCGTGAACTGTGGGCCTGCCGCGGAGCGGGGTGTGTAAGGACCGGCCTCGAAGCCAGCGGCAGTTGAGTAGATTGCCCAGCTGGGGCTTGTTATCTAATCACCTGTCGCCTTCATTAGCAGCAGCCGGAGAGAGACACGGGGTTGGAGTTGCTGGTGAGCAGACGCATGAGACCGAGAGAGGGAAAAGCTGACACACGCCGGACTGAAAAGTCAGAGAGATATTTGGCTGGAAAGCAAACCATACTGCTGTATGAAAATAAAAAGACTTGTTACACTAGACTACCGGGCTCACCAAAGATCTGTCGGCACCGGGAGAACCCTCCCACACTCAGAGACCTCTACAACTGAAAAACAAGAGTGCTAGGAACCAAATACTTAAACAGTAAATAAACAATAAAAAAGTACAACCTGTCATGTGCAGTCATGAAAAGACTCACAGGTCAATTTAAGTCAAACTGATTGATTAAGAAGCATTGTTACCTCACAAGCAATGAGACCCTGGGTTTAATCTTAGACTTTGTTGTTTCTGTGAGTTAGCATGTACTGCCTGTGTTTGTGTGAGTAAAATGTATGTTAGTTTAGGTGATGGCCTGGATGTAAATGGTTGTCCGTCATGTCAGTCGTGTGACTGACAGGTGATCGGTCATTGGTATACACCCTACAGTAACACTGGGAAAGCTGGGATAGGCTCCAGCTTTTCTGCGACTGGGAACAGAATTCTGTGGTATGGTAAATGGATGGATGGAAACCTGTGAATTGATTAACGTGGACCCCGACTTAAACAAGTTGAACAACTTATTCAGGTGTTACCATTTAGTGGTCAATTGTACGGAATATGTACTGTTACTGTGCAATCTACTAATACAAGTATCAATCAATCAATCAATCTGTATTTGTCCATACATTGTTCTGTTGGGTTCAATGCTAAAATGAGCAAAGCCCCCTCTAAAGCTCATGTCTTTCAAAACCAGGTCTGCTCCTTCGAGGTTAAGTTAGTCAAAGACTTCAGTTACATGTACAGAAATATTTCTAATGTACCTTTCCAAACTTAAAAGGGGTACATGTTGTTCACATGGAAAGTTTAAGTCTGTAAGCCTTCTGTTGTAGTCTGACCTTATATTACAAAGAGCCTGCAGATACTTCAGAGCCAAATCATGAGCTCAGCATGGACTCTTGTCAGCCTCTGGCGTTGAGAGGATACCAATTGTACAGATGTGTTTGTTCAGAAGTTTGGGGCTATTAAGCTTGTCTATTTGTCTGGTGTGCCGCTGGAAATTCCTCACAGCTTCACACGTCATGGGTATCACTCCATCTTATCTGTCTTGTCTTTTAACAAAAAAACAAGGAAGTCACAATCTTCGTTCAATGAATGTTCTGCAATTTGTCGTCCCCAAAGTAAGAACTGAACTGGGCAAGAAAGCATTTAGGTTTTCAGCACCGAAGGCTTGGAATAACCTACAATCGAATATTCAACTTCAAACCCTTGTTACATTGAATGAGTTTAAAGCTTCTGTGAAAGGATTGCAGTCTACCTTGACTGTATGCACATGTGTCATGTGAGCAAGTTTTAATGTTGTAAATGTGATGTTGTATGTGTTGTTTACTGTTTTTTAATGTAACCTTGCTGCTGCCCTCTTGGCCAGGTCTCCCTCGGAAAAGAGATCCTTGATCTCAATGGGATTTTTACCTGGTTAAATAAAGGCTAAATAAATAAAATAAATAATAAAAAGTAAACCATGTTTAGGTTATGAAAGTAAAGAAGTCATTCACAAAGAAGGATGGGGCGAGGGTCACCACTTTGTCAACAAATGCGTCAGCAAATTGTTGAACAGTTTAAGAAAAACCTTTCTCAACCAGCTATTGCAAGGAATTTAGGGATTTCACCATCTATGGTCCGTAATATCATCAAAGGGTTCAGAGAATCTAGAGAAATCACTGCACGTAAGCAGCCAAGCCTGTGACTTTCGATACCTCAGGCTGTACTGCATCAACAAGCGACATCAGTGTGTAAAGGATATCACCACATGGGCTCAGGAACACTTCAGAAACCCCTATGCAAGGCGAAAACCGTTTATCAACAACACCCAGAAACGCCGTCGGCTTCGCTGGGCCTGAGCTCATCTAAGATGGACTGATACAAAGTGGAAAAGTGTTCTGTGGTCTGACAAGTCCACATTTCAAATTGTTTTTGGAAACTGTGGACGTCGTGTCCTCCGGACCAAAGAGGAAAAGAACCATCCGGATTGTTACAGGCGCAAAGTTGAAAAGCCAGCATCTGTGATGGTATGGGGGTGTATTAGTGCCCAAGACATGGGTAACTTACACATCTGTGAAGGGACCATTAATGCTGAAAGGTACATACAGGTTTTGGAGCAACATATGTTGCCATCCAAGCAACGTTACCATGGACGCCCCTGCTTATTTCAGCAAGACAATGCCAAGCCACGTGTTACATCAACGTGGCTTCATAGTAAAAGAGTGCGGGTACTAGACTGGCCTGCCTGTAGTCCAGACCTGTCTCCCATTGAAAATGTGTGGCGCATTATGAAGCCTAAAATACCACAACGGAGACCCCCGGACTGTTGAACAACTTAAGCTGTACATCAAGCAAGAATGGGAAAGAATTCCACCTGAGAAGCTTAAAAAAAGGTGTCTCCTCAGTTCCCAAACGTTTACTGAGTGTTGTTAAAAGGAAAGGCCATGTAACACAGTGGTGAACATGCTCTTTCCCAACTACTTTGGCACGTGTTGCAGCCATGAAATTCTAAGTTAATGATTATTTGCAAAAAAATAATAAAGTTTATGAGTTTGAACATCAAATATGTTGTCTTTGTAGTGCATTCAACTGAATATGGATTGAAAAGGATTTGCAAATCTTTATATTCCGTTTATATTTATATCTAACACAATTTCCCCAACTCATATGGAAACGGGGTTTGTAAAATCTTAAAAATGTTGGTAAACTCTGTTTCAAAAAATCTAGTTATATCACTGGTCTTTGCTATCAACTGTCAGATATTACTGGAAAGTTTGACAGTTATTCAATCATTAGAAATTCAAACTAAATGTCTACTCTGTCAGCAGTTTTCAGTCTCAAAGTGCTGAACATTACCTCATGTACAGTGGAAAACACAATTCCCTTTTGTAGTAGCTTTGGGTTTTTCCTTCTGTGAAATTGTGATCTGTCTTGGGAGGAAGGGCAATGAACAGGCTTTGATCTGGAAAATATTACTGGGAACATGGGAAACAATAATACTAGAAGAATCCTTTTCCATCCTCCGGGTCCACAGTGATTTGGTGATATGGTTTAGTCTGCAAAGGCAATGCTCCTCAACCACTCACTTGGCCCCTATCCTTTGTTAGTCTTTTCCCACTTCTATTTTAATTGCTGTGGATCAGTACGGGACGAGCACATATCCCTCAGGTGGAATATTGCGCGGGGTTATTCCACACTTCAGGGGGGGTTGGCTTTGAGCCAGGCCAATTTCAAGATTGACATTGAGTTGTTCGACATCTGCCAGTAGAGATGTAATACGGGTAGATGACACGTGTGTAACTGGAGCTTGTCTCCTTTCTGTGTTCAGTCAGGGACTTCCTCTTCACACATGGAGAAGTCATCAAAACAGAGGCAAATGGGGCATGTAGGTCCTCCTTGAAAGTAAAATATCTCGCCTCTGTTTTAAACATTTACACAGTCAAGGGTTTCCGGCGGCTGATTAACTACTGTTTTGACAGACTAATGATTTTGTAAGTTGTTGCCCAACACAAATAACCAAAGCTTACAATAAACCGAAAATGTAACATTAACTCTTACCACTGAGAAAAAAATACCTCAGTTGAGGAAAGTGTACACTACCGTATTTTTCGGACTATAAGTCGCAGTTTTTTTCATAGTTTGGCCGGGAGTGCGACTTATACTCAAGAGCGACTTATGTGTGAAATTATTAACACATTACCGTAAAATATCAAATAATATTATTTAGCTTTATGGGGAGGAGATCTTGCCCCAAGTGGAGGAGTTCAAGTACCTCGGAGTCTTGTTCACGAGTGAGGGAAGAGTGGATCGTGAGATCGACAGGCGGATCGGTGCGGCGTCTTCAGTAATGCGGACGCTGTATCGATCCGTTGTGGTGAAGAAGGAGCTGAGCCGGAAGGCAAAGCTCTCAATTTACCGGTCGATCTACGTTCCCATCCTCACCTATGGTCATGAGCTTTGGGTTATGACCGAAAGGACAAGATCACGGGTACAAGCGGCCGAAATGAGTTTCCTCCGCCGGGTGGCGGGGCTCTCCCTTAGAGATAGGGTGAGAAGCTCTGTCATCCGGGGGGAGCTCAAAGTAAAGCCGCTGCTCCTCCGCATCGAGAGGAGCCAGATGAGGTGGTTCGGTCATCTGGTCAGGATGCCACCTGAGCGCCTCCCTAAGGAGGTGTTTAGGGCATGTCCGACCGGTAGGAGGCCACGGGGAAGACCCAGGACACGTTGGGAAGACTATGTCTCCCGGCTGGCCTGGGAACGCCTCGGGATCCCCCGGGAGGAGCTGGACGAAGTGGCTGGGGAGAGGGAAGTCTGGGCTTCCCTGCTTAGGCTGCTGCCCCCGCGACCCGACCTCGGATAAGCGGAAGAAGATGGATGGATGGATGGATTATTTAGCTCATTCACGTAAGAGACTAGACGTATAAGATTTCATTGGATTTAGCGATTAGGAGTGACAGATTGTTTGGTAAACGTATAGCATGTTCTATATGTTATAGTTATTTGAATGACTCTTACCATAATATGTTAAATTAACATACCAGACACGCAGTGACGTGCAGTCACTAGAGGCAGGTGAGGCGGGGCCTCACCTGCCAACATGGAAAGAAAAAAAATGTAAAAAGAAAAAAAATTAATTAAATTGTTATATGTATGCAGTGATTATACTATACAGTTATTTTCCATTTAACTTCACCAGTTTTAGATTATTTTTATTCAAAATCGCTGAATTTTCACATTTGCCGTTCAAATACTGAGAAGAGACGATGCGGTGAACAGCAGCCAGTTGAGGCACGTCACTCAGTGCCTCAACATGGACGGACTCGGCTAACTGCTGGCCTTTCTGTGCAGTGAGACTGTATTGCTATATGAATTATATTATACATTTCCATAGTTTAGTTAGCTGAGGTATATAATGTACAGTGTATTTTGTCAACAACTGTATGTGTGTAACGTATTTCTTGTGCTGAGCGATCATAAAACAGCTGCAAAAGACGCACTGGCTGAGGCTCCAGTAGCCCCGCCTCCTGCACCCCCGCCGTAGAATTGTTATATCAACTAAAGCCCACACTTAAACTTTCCACGTGCAAGATTGAATCTATTTAAAAAAGTTATTTCATAAGAAGCCAGAAAGTGCAAAAACAATAATGTTCGTGTTGGAGGAGTTGTGAATGACTGCAGGGACACAACATTAGGTACACCTGCAGACTGCAGGTGTATCTAATTCACAACTCCTCCAACACGAACATTATTGTTTTTGCACTTTTTGGCTTCTTATTAAATAACTTTTGTAACCTATTTTTATGGGCTTTCCTATTTGTGATGTTAAGTTCCTGTTATGCGCTGTTATACAGTATATGCCTTGAGCTCTTATTTTGAAGGTACCAAGAGCGGAAGTGATGACATATTGTAGTGGAGCGGAGGTTTTTGAAAGAAGGTAAATAAAGTGGTCCTCGTGTAAACTGGAGCCTCCGTGTTTGTTATTTTGTAGTTTCATACAGTATAGGCAACATTTATAAACCCTCGGTTACACTTTTTTAAATAGATTCAATCTTGCACGTGGAAAGTTTAAGTGAGGGCTTTCGTTGATATAACACTCCCGTCAGGGGGTTCATTAATCCAGCACAACAGCGGCGAATGGACTTTATTTATAAGTAAAGGTAAGACCATAATAACGTTTTTTTTATTAAATGTGCTTTTTTGTGTGCTACAGTTTGTATGTGTAAAGTTAAAGTACCAATGATTGTCACACACACACTAGGTGTAATGAAATTTGTCCTCTGCATTTGACCCATCCCCTTGATCACCCCCTGGGAGGTGAGGGGAGCAGTGGGCAGCAGCGGCGCCGCACCCGGGAATAATTTTTGGTGATTTAACACCCAATTCCAACCCTTGATGCTGAGTGCCAAGCAGGGAAGAATGCTGGTATGAGCTTTTAAACATAACCCGTTAACTGCTGCCAATCAAATGGTGAATAAGATACTCTTTAGGTTTCATATGTTTGTAAATCTGACTGTGATGAAGTCAGTGCCTCACCAGCCATCAACCTCACCGCACGTCACTGCAGACACGTTCTCAGTTGGTTATTTATGCGTCACATAACGTACACTTATTCAGCCTGTTGTTCACTATTCTTTACTTATTTTAAATTGCCTTTCAAATGTCTATTCTTGGTGTTGGGTTTTATCAAATAAATTTCCCCAAAAAATGCGACTTATACTCCAGTGCGACTTAAAAAAAAAAAGTTTTTCTTCTTTATTATGCATTTTCGGCAGGTGCGACTTATACTCTGGTGCGACTTAAACTCTGAAAAATACGGTAATACTTTGTGGTAATACATGTCAAATGTGATTCAATGGCAGTGGGCGACTTAGCAAGATTAAAGCCCCGAGCCAATCGTTTGTCTTGAGTTAAAGTTAGCAAATACATTGCATTGAGATACATTTACAGGGCATATTTGATTTTTAGATTTTTACATTTGTTTATTGACTAAAGTTGCCCATCGCTGTATCTTGCTTCAAATATTGCAATGCAGATGTTTTTTTTAACTTTCTTTTAAGCATATTTTACATTTGTTCAGCCTAGGGTTGTATCAGTGACGTGCAGTCAGGGGAAAGAAAGAAAGAAAAAAAATGTAAAAAGAAAAAAAAATAATTAATTTGTTATATGTATCCAGTGATTATACTATAAAGTTATTTTCCATTTAACTTCACCAGATTTAGATTATTTTTACTCAAAATCGCTGAATTTTCACATTTGCCGTTCACATACTGAGAAGAGACTTGCGGTGAACAGCAGCCAGTTGAGCCTCGCCATGGATTGCGCAATGACTCGGCTAACTGCTGGCCTGCTGTGCAGTGAGACCGTATTGCTATATGAATTATATTATACATTTGCATAGTTTAGTTAGCTGAGGTATATAATGTACAGTGTATTTTGTCAACAACTGTATGTGTGTAACGTATTTCTTGTGCTGAGCAATCATAAAACTGCTGCGAAGACGCACTGGCTGAGGCTCGCAGTAATCCTGCCTCCTGGTGGTAGAGGGCGCTAGTGATCCCAGAGATCATTCATGCGACTACTCGGCTGCAGAAGAAGTGACAACAAGGAGCAACAGTTAGCAGCGATTGTTTATTTTTTCCTCTCGCCTGGACTTTTAACATGGAGGATTGCATATCTAAAATAAAACAGTTTTCTAAACTGGATTTTCAATCGAAGCAGGCGGTAATAATTAAAGGAAGATCTCCATCAAGACAGAGAGACTTTTAAAACTGAAGAAAGATAAGGAAGACTTCTATAAAAGTTATCGATGCTTTTGTTCAGAAGGAGTGGCGCATGGACTTCATTTATAAGTAAAGGTAAGACCATAATAACGTTTTTTTTTTAAATAAATGTGCTTTTTTGTGTGCTACAGTTTGTATGTGTAAAGTTAAAGTTAAATTAAAGTACCAATGATTGTCACACACACACTAGGTGTGGTGAATTTTGTCCTCTGCATTTGACCCATCCCCTTGCTCACCCCCTGGGAGGTGAGGGGAGCAGTGGGCAGCAGCGGCGCCGCGCCCGGGAATCATTTTTGGTGATTTAACCCCCAATTCCAACCCTTGATGCTGAGTGCCAAGCAGGGAAGAATGCTGGTATGAGCTTTTAAACATAACCTGTTAACTGCTGCCAATCAAATGGTGAATAAGATACTCTTTAGGGTTCATATGTTTGTAAATCTGACTGTGATGAAGTCAGTGCCTCACCAGCCATGAACCTCACCGCACGTCACTGGGTTGTATGGTATACCGGTATTAGTATAGTACAGCGACACTAATGAATCATATTTGGTACTATACCGCCTCTGAAAAGTACCGGGAAATAACTACAAAAGTACGCTCCATTCACTAACTGTGTTACAAAAAAGATCAGTTAGAATAATACATAATGTTGGATATAAAGAACATACAAAATCTTTATTTATTGAATGACAAATATTAAAATCGGAGTATATAGTGTCATGTCTGTGTGATCATGTTTTGTTTCTGTCATGTTCGGTTTTGTTTTTGGACTTTTTGTGCACTTTTGTTTTGTTTTGTCACCATAGCAACCATTAGTTTTCACCTGTCACGTCACGCACCTGTTTCACTAATCATGTCTATAGTATTTAAGTTAATTGTTTTCAGTTTGTCGTTCTGGCGACATCTCACATTTATACATTTATGCTCTGTACATTCCTGACACTTGTTTTCATGTCCATCCTTCATGCTGCTATTTTTGTCCAAGCCAAGTAAGTTTTTGTTTATTAATGCTATAGTCTTTTGGTTTCATAGTTTGTTCTCCGCCACTGTGCGCGCTTTTCGTTTGTACTTTTTTTTGATATATTAAATAAATCATGTACTTACATTCCCGTCTCGCCCGAGCCAACTTTCCGTTGCCTTCTAGAAAAACTAAACCCCAGGACCAAGTCATGACATATAGTGAATTTTCAAACAACTAAAATTATGCACAAAGCAAACTATAACCTGCTACCCAAGAATGTACAACAATTCTTCGCAAAAAAAGAAGAGAAATATAAGCTGGTAGAAAAATGTAATTTAAAACATTTGTACGCACGTACAACACTTAAAACCTTCAGTATATCAGTATGTGGAAATGAATTATGGAATGGATTAGGTAAAGAAATCAAACAATGTAGTAATATGATCCAGGTAAAGAAACTCAAAATACCAAGAAGAAGAACCATGATAAACATTCTGAATATATTTATAATCTTATTTCTTATTCATCTCACTATATGAAATGTCAATTAATTCACTGTTTATTATTTATTTATTTATTTATTTATTTAATTATATGGAGTATATTGTAAATAAATTGAGAACAGGAAGTGAACAAAAGTTATAGCAATTGCTATGTAATGGAAAAGGGGTAGAATTAAATGAGCTCTGCTTCTTACTACTCCTTTTCGAACATGTTGAAAAGAGAAACTGGACATTGTGATGCATCATGTTGTAATTGTATGCATGTTCGAAATAAACTCAAATCATAACAACAGGTGGCCAATTTGGCGCTATCTTCACTGCGACAACCTGTGTTGACTAACTTTTTGCAAAACAACTTTTTTATGTACTTCATCTTTAGCAACACTGCTTTAAACTCAGTATCAGCAGCTGTTTGGCCAAAGTGGAGATGAACTATTTTGTTGCACTTTATCTTCGACATCAATAACACGGCTTTGGCATGAGCCTTGTGGAATGAAAAATACAGACACGCAATCCTAACAGGGAATGCTAAAATCAGACCAAATGACCGGAGCTAAGAGCTTTTTACGGAACAACTTACGGCTGTGGTTTCAGCACATTGAAGCCCCGTTCTAACTTCGAGGAATTACCCATTTTTGTTTCATCTGACCACATAACTTGCTTCCAGAATGTCTTATCTTTGTCCATGTGATGTCAGATGAAACAAAAATTGAGCTGTTCGGCCACAATACCCAGCAATATGTTTGGAGGAGAAAAGGTGAGGCCTTTAATCCCAGGAACACCACACCTACCGTCAAGCATGGTGGTGGTGGTATTATGCTCTGGGCCTGTTTTGCTGCCAATGGAACTGGTGCTTTACAGAGAGTGAATGGGACAATGGAGAAGGAGAATTACCTCCAAATTAATAATAATAATACCTGGGATTTAGATAGCGCTATTCTAAGCACCCAAAGTCGCTTTACATGTAGAACCCATCATTCATTCACACCTGGTGGTGGTAAGCTACTTTCATAGCCACAGCTTCCCTGGGGTAGACTGACGGAAGCGTGGCTGCAATTTGCGCCAACGGCCCCTCCGACCAACACCTATCATTCATCATTCAATTCACCGGTGTAAGTGGCACCGGGGGCAAAGGGTGAAGTGTCCCGCCCAAGGACACAACGGCAGCGATTTTTGGATGGTGAGAGGCGGGGAGCGAACCTGCAACCCTCAGGTTTCTGGCACGGTTGCTCTACCCACTACGCAATGCCGCCCCACAAATTCTTCAGGACAACCTAAAATCATCAGCCCGGAGGTTGGGTTTTGGGTGCAGTTGGATGTTCCAACAGGACAATGACTCCAAACACACGTCAAAAGTGTTAAAGGAATATCGGAATATCGGATATCGGCAAAAAAGCCATTTTTGGACATGTCTACCCCAATGGCTTAATCAGGCTAGAATGAAGGTTTTAGAATGGCCTTCCCAAAGTCCTGACTTTAACGTGTGGACAATGCTGAAGAAACAAGTCCATGTCAGAAAACCAACATATTTAGCTGAACTGCACCAATTTTGTCAAGAGGAGTGGTCAAAAATTCAACCAGAAGCTTGTAGATGGCTACCAAAAGTGCCTTATTGCACTGAAACTTGCCAAGGGACATGTAACCAAATATTAACATTGCTGTATGTATACTTTTAACCTAGCAGATTTGGTCACATTTTCAGTAGACCCATAATAAATTCATAAAATAACTAAACTTCATGAATGTTTTTTGTGACCAACAAGTATGTGCTCCAATAACTCTATCACAAAAAAAAAATAAGAGTTGTAGAAATGATTGGAAACTCAAGACAGCCATGACATTATGATCTTTATCAGGGGCGTCACTAGCTTTTAAGGACAGGGGGGGCTTAGCCCCCAGGAGATGCACAGGATGCGAGCGAACGTAGCGCACGTGCACAAAACTCCCCAAACGGCTAAGAAAGACTTAGAAATGATTCATTGTTATTATTATTATTATTATTTCAGTCGGTTTATTTTCAATCTGTGTTCAGTACAACAAACATGGGTTTGCACAGTGACATTTTGTTTACAGCATCAACAAGAAACAACGACTTGCATGATCCTTCAAGATACACTGAAACACAATGAAAGTCATGGCATTAGCCTCTATGTTATTCATTCACAACATAGAGGCTAATGCCATGACTTTCGCTCACAATACAATAATTGTTTGTTCCCAAATATTTTGAAGTTGCACAGATTACATTTTGGGCACATAAGTGACTAAATTGGTTGTACATTCAAGCCCTGGAAATATTAGTTAATTACTTGAATTAAAGTAATATCTGTATCGGGATAATTTGGCTTGTATATAATATATTTATATATATATATATATATATATATATATATATATATATATATATATATATATATATATATATATATATATGTATTATGGCAAGCCGTTAAGGAAATTAAATATATATGGAAGTCTGAATAGAAATGAGAAACGTTTATATATACTGTAAATAAGAAAGACTTAGCTGATCCGAAAAAGAGCCAAAGCTGTCAAAGAGCTGAGGGACCATCTTCAAAGTGCAATGCTGAAACAAATAATGCAAACAATAAAATGTAACTTCCAGGGCTTGAGATTAACGTAGTCCCGTTGTCGGTAAAAAAAATGCACAGGACGAAATTAAATGCTCCCCGGGACGATGGCTTTTAACCATTTTTTTTCTTTTTCTTTTTATGTATTTATTAATTTTACATTTTATATTAAATGTCTTGGTTTTTCCACCCTCTGAAAATCCTATGAAATGTTTAACAAGCCATCCTATAATAATACAACAGTTATTAATGTAACAATACAATAAAACAAATATATTTAATGATGTTTTTTTCATTATTTTAACAATAGGCTAATGTACAGTATATTACTTTATATAGATTCTACAAGAAACACAAAACTTAAAAACTAAATTATTTACAATTGCAGACACAAGGTTCTTGTTCTGCAGTGCTTTGTGCTAATGTGTTTCGTACACCTGCAAGACCGCAAGCAAGGTGGCAGAGAAAATGCGGACTGGATTTTGAGTGATGTGGGCATTTTCTATATGAACAAGTGGAATGGATTGGATACGACACACTAAATGGGCTCTCTACCTTACGCTATGAAGTGAGGGGAAACTGAGTGAATAATGACAGGTTATATGATTATTTATTTAAACTCATATTCGGGCCACTTTATAATGAATATGTCAGCATGTATTTGTAAAAAAATAAAATAAAATAAAAAAATAGATTTTTATTTTTTATTTTTTTTAACACCAAATTATTTAGGGGGGCTTAAGAACATTTTAGGGGGGGCTTGAGCTCCCCTAAAATAGGCCTAACAACGCCAATGATCTTTATGTAAACTTTTGACCACGACTGTACCTGCTCAAGCTGTGAAAATGCGCCGTGCAGTGTATAAGTAGTTGTATACATAGTCCACTTTGTGTAACCCTCACTAACGCAGAATTCGCTGCCTGCTAGTCATTAAAAGTAATTATGTAATCCAATCACACTCTGTGTTATATGTCAGGTGCATTCAGCTCGCCAGCCATTACTTGTGAACACATGATATTAAATAGGCCAGTAAAAAATCAACAGCAGAGTGTTAGAAATGAAAACCAGACGAAAAAACACGTTAGCAGCAGAAATACCAATTACTTCAGAAATTGCATATGAATGTTTCAAGATGAACCAAATTACCAAAGAAAGACAAACCCTAAACCCTGTTTTTTAGTCAATATTCATCCACACGAAAGATCAAACTTGCTTCGATGCACTAACAATTAAACCACTGGTGTCTGTAACATCGACTTGTACTTAGAGGAGTTGATTCACATTTTCTAAATCAGGCAGCTCTAGATTTCGAGTACAACATCTGGAAACAAATATGGAATTACCAGACTTGGAGGATGTTCATTCAGTTGTTTAAATTTGGAGAAAAAAAGTACATACAACATGACTTTGAACTGTAGTAATTTCATTTGGCAACTCTCTGGCTTTAAGAAACACTACAATAAAACAAGAATATAAATTGGGGTAGTCAGTAACAGTTATATTTTTAGATCAAGCATAAAGAAAGAATTATGGAATCTCTGAATTATGAGAAAAAAATTATGTATTTACTCTGTAAATTATGTATTTACAGAGTAAAAGGTGTATGAGAATCAGCACCTCCAAGTCCGAGTCCATGGTTCTCGCCCGGAAAAGGGTGGAGTGCCATCTCCGGGTTGGGGAGGAGATCTTGCCCCAAGTGGAGGAGTTCAAGTACCTCGGAGTCTTGTTCACGAGTGAGGGAAGAGTGGATCGTGAGATTGACAGGCGGATCGGTGCGGCGTCTTCAGTAATGCGGACGCTGTATCGATCCGTTGTGGTGAAGAAGGAGCTGAGCTGGAAGGCAAAGCTCTCAATTTACCGGTCGATCTACGTTCCCATCCTCACCTATAGTCATGAGCTTTGGGTTGTGACCGAAAGGACAAGATCACGGGTACAACTGGCCGAAATGAGTTTCCTCCGCCGGGTGGCGGGGCTCTCCCTTAGAGATAGGGTGAGAAGCTCTGCCATCTGGGAGGAGCTCAAAGTAAAGCCGCTGCTCCTCCACATCGAGAGGAGCCAGATGAAGTGGTTCGGGCATCTGGTCAGGATGCCACCCGAACGCCTACCTAGGGAGGTGTTTAGGGCACGTCCGACCGGTAGGAGGCCGCGGGGAAGACATAGGACACGTTGGGAAGACTATGTCTCCCGGCTGGCCTGGGAACGCCTCGGGGTCCCACAGGAAGAGCTGGACGAAGTGGCTGGGGAGAGGGAAGTCTGGGCTTCCCTGCTTAGGCTGCTGCCCCCGCGACCCGACCTCGGATAAGCGGAAGAAGATGGATGGATGGATGGATGGATTATGTATTTACTCTGTAAATTTTTATTTCAAGAGCTAACACCTGCATCAGATGCAATCCGCTCATTAGTCTGCAGTTGAAAAGGAGTGTCCACACCTTAGAGAGCTGTTGCAACAGGTGGCGTGACATGAATCATGGCTCCGACACCAGAGGTGTCATTTAAAACAAAGGAAGGGGATTATTAAACTACTTCAAGAAGGTAAATCATCATGCAAAGATACAAATCATGTTGACTGTTCACAGTCAGCTGTGTCTAAAATTTGGACTAAGTACAAACAACACGGGGAGGTTGGAAAAAGCAAGCATAATGGTAGACAAAGAAAAACATTAAAAATCAAGACAGAAAACATAAAGAAAAATGTCTTAAATACGAAATGCACAGCTAAACAAATGAAGAACAAATAGGCAGAAACTGGAGTCACCGTTTGTGACCAAATTTTAAGAAACCGCCTAAAGGAAATGGGACTTAAAAACAAAAATGCTAAACGAGAGCCGTCATTTCCATCTAAACAAAAAAGCAAGGTTCTAATGACCAAAGGAAAAGTAATCGTGGACTATAGATAACTGGATGAAAGTCATATTCAGTGATGAATCGCGAATCTGCATTGGGCAAAGTGATGATGCTGGAACTTTTGTTTGGTGGCGTTCCAATGAGATTTATGAAGACGACTGCCTGAAGAAAATATGCAGCATGGCCGTCATTACATCTTCAATAAATGCACACGTTTACATTGACATTTTGGACATTTTTCTTAATGCATCAATCAAAAGGGCATCATTGTTCAAGATGATAGGGCATCTAGATCAGTGGTTCTTAACCATGTTGGAGGTACCGAACCCCACCGGTTTCATATGCGCAATCACCGAACCCTTCTTTAGTGAAAAATAAAAACTTTTTTTTTTTCAAATTCAAGACAAGGTTATATGTTTTTTTACTGGTGCACAAAATGAACCGTTTATGAACATCACCTAGGTCAAAGAACAAAACCAACACATTGCATGAACTCACAACAAATGACACACCTGAAAACCATATCGTCCATAATACGACGATAGGGAGAAGTTTTTATTTACACGATGAGTCGGGTGTGTCTTGACCTCCGCGGCGGAGGCTCCATCGAACCCCTGAGGCCGACTCACCGAACCCCTAGAGTTCGATCGAACCCAGGTTAAGAACCACTGATCTAGAGCAAAAACTGTAAAAAAAAATGTAAATCCTTTCCCTTAAAGAAAGATACATTCAGTCATTGTCATGGCCGGCAAATAGTCTGGGGTTCAATCTAATTGAAAGTTTGTGGTGGAAATTGAAGAAAATTGTACATGATAAGACTCCAACCTGCAAAGCTGATCTGATAAAATCAATCAGTGAAAGTTGGAGCAATATTGATGAAGAGTACTATTTGTCACTCGTTAAAAGCTTACTGAAACCCACTACTACCGACCACGCAGTCTGATAGTTTATATATCAATGATGAAATCTTAACATTGCAACACATGCCAATACGGCCGGGTTAGCTTACTAAAGTGCATTTTTAAATTTTGCGCAAAATATCCTGCTGAAAACGTCTCGGTATGATGACGTCAGCACGTGACGTCGCGGATTGTGGAGGACATTTTGGGACAGCATGGTGGCCAGCTATTAAGTCGTCTGTTTTCATCGCAAAATTCCACAGTATTCTGGACATCTGTGTTGGTGAATCTTTTGCAATTTGTTCAATGAACAATGGAGACAGCAAAGAAGCAAGCTGTAGGTGGGAAGCGGTGTATTGCGGCCGGCATGCAGCAACACAAACACAGCCGGTGTTTCATTGTTTACATTCCCGGAAGATGACAGTCGAGCTTTACCATTGGCCTGCATGTGGAGAACTGGGACAACAGAGACTCTTACCAGGAGGACTTTGAGTTGGATGCACAGACGCGGTACCGTGAGTACGCATGCAGCTGCGTCTTCCAAACATTTGATCGCTTGCCCGTACGTGCGTGCCGCTATGTGTATGTCACATACGTAACTTTGGGGACTTTGGGGAAATATATGTGCTGTATGAACTTTGGGGAGGTGAACGGTACTTTGGGCTGTGGGATTGAGTGTGTTGTGCAGGTGTTTGAGTTGTATTGGCGGGTTATATGGACGGGAGGGGGGAGGTGTTTGTTATGCGGGATTAATTTGTGGCATATTAAATATAAGCCTGGTTGTGTTGTGGCTAATAGAGTATATATATTCTCTTGTGTTTATTTACTGTTTTAGTCATTCTCAGCTGAATATCAGGTCCCACCCGCCTCTCACAGCATCTTCCCTATCTGAATCGCTCCCACTGCCCTCTCGTCTTTCACTCTCACTTTCCTCATCCACAAATCTTCCATCCTCACTCAAATTAATGGGGAAATCGTCGCTTTCTTGGTCCGAATCGCTCTCGCTGCTGGTGGCCATGATTGTAAACAATGTGCAGATGTGAGGAGCTCCACAACCTGTGACGTCACGCTACTCGTCTGCTACTTCCGGTACAGGCAAGGCTTTTTTATCAGCGACCAAAAGTTGCGAACTTTATCGTCGATGTTCTCTACTAAATCCTTTCAGCAAAAATATGGCAATATCGCGAAATGATCAAGTATGACACATAGAATGGACCTGCTATCCCCGTTTGAATAAGAAAATCGCATTTCAGCAGGCCTTTAAATCCATGCTTTGGAGACTGTAAGCTGTTATAGAAACCAGAAGTGGTGGAACTAAATACTACTGGTATGTTGTAGTGTTTTCTTATGTGTTTTTTTTCCATGATTCCATAATTTCTTACTCATAATTGAGCGATTCCCTAATTTGACACTCTGCTTGATCCAAAAGTTTAACTGTTAGTAATCACTCAAAATGTATTTCCTTGATTTATTCGAATGTTTCTTAAATTCAGAGAGTTGCCATTTGAAATAACTATAGTTTCATGTCATGTTTTTTATCAGCTTATTTTAAAATGCAAAATTAAACAATGAATCAACGTCCTCCAAGTCTGGTGATTCCTAAATGTTTGTCATGAGATGCAGTTCACCAAATATCTAAAACAAATACAGACCTATTGGTGTTGAACTGTTGAATTCAGATAACTTTTTAATGACCCTCTTTTTTAGTGACAACAGGCATATTATTGAAATCTGCCTTGTTATTAAAGTGTAAGTAAATATTACCTGTCAGTCAAAACACACACAGAGTTCACCTCTGCTTACGTTTCCATTTAATTCTAACTAGCCCTAATTGTGATACAAGTTGGAGACCACAGCTATAAATCATTATCAGATGGAGGAAAACCGTGACAAAGCATGACTAGTTGATCTGGGATGAGCTTTGTGGGTCACTTTAGGTTGGTATATTTTTACAAGTTGAACTGTGAACCTTTACTTGCACAGGAGCAGGTCATGAAGAGGTTGCTTCTTTTAAAACAACACTTAGGCTGTGTTCACACTTAGGGATGGGAATCAAAAACCAGTGTATCAATTCCTTAGGAATCGCTTGCCATTTTGTTTAGCGGTTCCCTTAACGGTTCTTCCGGGTGGGCATGACGTCATTACCCAACATTCCCCGTGGCCTCCTACCGGTCGGACGTGCCTTAAACACCTCCCTAGTGAGGCGTTCGGGTAGCATCCTGACCAGATGCCCGAACCACCTAATCTGGCTCCTCTCGATGTGGAGGGGAAGCAGCTTTAGTTTGAGCTCCTCCTGGATGACAGAGCTTCTCACCCTATCTCTAAGGGAGAGCCCCGCCACCCGGCGGAGGAAACTCATTTCAGCCGCTTGTACCCGTGATCTTGTCCTTTCGGTCATAACCCAAAGCTCATGACCATAGGTGAGGACGGGAACGTAGATCGACCGGTAAATTGAGAGCTTTGCCTTCCGGCTCAGCTCCTGCTTCACCACAATGGATCGATACAGCGTCCGCATTACTGAAGACGCCGCAACGATCCGCCTGTCGATCTCACGATCCACTCTTCCCTCACTAGTGAACAAGACTTGAACTCCTCCACTTGGGGCAGGGTCTCCTCCCCAACCCGGAGATGGTACTCCATCCTTTTCCGGGCGAAAGTTAGCGCTAATATTTGTCAAATTGAAATGAATGTCTTCTCATTTAGATGAGCATGACGGGGAACATATTCTGACTGGCTCCGAGGCTGGCAGTACTCGCTCCAGTTCATGTCTGCCGCTAGACGAATGTCACTGAGCAGCGACTAAGTTTGTGGTCAAAGGTTTGCATTTACTTGCTACAGTAGACACTCCTTAATGTTCAACTGTACTCAGAGAAAAGTCACATGTTCCCCCCCCCACTAGATTTTCTCAGATGTTATATTTTACAGGTGAAACTCAAAAAATTATAATATTGTATAAAAGTCCATTTATGTCAGCAATTAACTTCAAATGTGAAACCAATATGTGATTGTGGAGGTCGTCCTCCAGAGGGTTCCTCGGATCACCAAACACTGACATTACAGCCCGGTTCAGAGTTACAAAACTCTTTTATTTTCGTGATAAAGTCTCTTGCCCCAACTCCCACACCTCTCTCCTCCCCGGCTGCTGCCTTTTAACAGAGCGACAGGTGATTAGATAACCAGGCCCAGGTGTGCCATCTACACACCTGTCGCTGATCTCGAAGCGGGTCCTGGCACACTCCGTTTCGCTGCAGGTCCGCAGGCCACGCCCCCCTCCACAGTGATATTAACTCATTACATGCAAAGTGAGATATGTCGAGCCTTTATTATCATTTTGATGATCTTGGCTTACACTTTTTGAAACCCCACATTTTCTGAGATTTTCAATTCAAGGTTTTCATAAACTGTAAACCACAATCATTAAAATTATAACAAATAAAGACTTTTGACACAGCTCACTTTGCATGTAATAAGTTAATATCACACGTTACTAAATGTTACATTCCTGTGCAATTTTCACATAATTTTTTTTGTTCAATTTTACAGAAGGATATTTATTTATTACATTTGTTTTCCAAAAAGTACAATTTTCTTCTTTGCTACATATGTGACCTAACTGTAGGCTTTGTAAGGTCATGTTACCTTAAAAACTAAACAAAATTGAGTCCGGTCCACCTTTTTTTCCTCTTTCTTTTCAAATAAAAATCGATAACTGAACAGAATCGTTAAGCAGAATCAAAAGTGGAATTGGATCTTATCAATTCCCATTCCTATACACACTGCAGGATATGATGCGAAATTCCGGTTTTTTTTTGTTGAATTTGATTTTTTTATGTAGCCCTTTTACATCACAAAAAAGAAGCAATATGCGAGCTGCCTTCATAAGCCGGCACAACCTGCCATGCCGAGCCGGAATATAATCTTCTTCGTACATACCCTCCGTCGTCTTGAAAGTGAGATGTGCGTCTCACTTTTCCCTGGATCTCCCTCTGGACTTTTACTGCCTCCCTCGAACCTTGACTTCCCCCGCTTTGGACTCGGACCTGTAGACTTCTCTCTCCCATGGACTTCCTCGTCTCTCGTTCAACATTTACGGTAACACCAGCTAATCCACACACATAGTCTTACACCATACACACTCTTGGATTTTGTCACACTCAATTTCTTTAGATTAGTTTATTAGTTAGTATTGTTTAGCTTTATTTTATATATTGAGTATATATACATATATATATATATATATATATATAATACATTATTGAACATTACGGCTCCCTGGTGTCTGTTGCCGTCATCTCCCTTAGTCAAACCTGAACAAATACACAGTGATGCCTAGAAGGCAGGGAGTAACTCAATCCTCTTGAAAAGTTTCTACTTCAGTTCGTATGGTTTGTTGAGTTAGCACAGGATAAATACATGGAAATGACAAATGATGTTGTTGATACATTTTATATATGCTTTATTTAGTTTTTTCTTCAATCCTAGATGGGCTGTGACTTTAAGTTGAATTGCTTTGTAGATACACTGAGATTAAGTTTAGGTTTGTTGTGTTCTTCATGGTGTTTTTCTAAGAATTCTCAGAATTTCCAACTAACTTGAAGTGTTTGGTCAAGAAGATTATTCGTGATATGTACATTTTCAGAATGGGCTTGTTCTATTTAAAGTAAAACAAAGAAAACAATCTGAAGTTGTCGAAGTTGGATTTTTAAGTTATTATGCCATAATTTTACCCGTCCCGGCCCACGTGGGAATAGATTTTGCTCCAAGCAGCCCCTGAGCTAAAATAAATTTGACACCCCTGCTTTAACTATTTCTGGGTCCTTGCTGCCACCCATTATTCCATAAACAAGAGGGAAATGAGCAATGGTCCACTTTGGGGGGGCACTGTTCCAGTCATTCCCCAGGATGTCCTCTCCCCAGGACATCAGTCATTAAAGCCAGTAGACCTGAACCTAAATACACAGCTACAGAAATGTGTCTGTGTGCTCCATAGTTCAATGAAAGCAACTCGCTCCAGTAGCTGCACTGGCATGATTCTTTTAATTTTTTTTTATACTTGACGGCTAGATGTATCTGTCTAGCAAAGAAAAACAAACCTGTTTGTTGATGTGAAAAATCCACATTAGTAACTGCCAAACGTGAGTGACATCATGATCTAAGTGTGAAAGGGACCATTATGGGGCAATAACATACAGTACATACAGTATTTAGCTGTATAAAGTGCCGTTTTCATATATTTTTCATACATTTTGTCTTGTATTTTCACTATTTTATTTAAGGACAAAATTGCAATAATAAACATATGTTTAATGCACCGTAAGATTTGTTGTTAAAATAAAGCCAATAATGCCATTTTTTGTGGTCCCCTTTATTGGAAAGGTACAGAAAAGCATCAAAATAATTTTGGTAGCGGTACCAGTACCAAAATATTGGTATCGGGACAACACTAACTCTAAGTCACCATGAAGAGGGGGGCGTATGTGACCTAGCAGGTGCTTGTTGCTACCATATCTTCTTAGAGAGGAAGCCAACATTTTTTGTTTTGTTTGCAACTACTGAGGAGCAAGAAAGTCTTAGGTACTTAATTTACTAAAGGTTTGCGTGTGCAAACCTGATAGCACACGCAAAGCTGATCTACTGAATGTGTGCAAAGTGCATCGCGTCCCTTAAGTCAGTGTTTTTCAACCACTGAGATATTGTCTGGTGTTCCGTGGGAAATAATGCGACTTCAACTAATTGGTCCAAAAATTATTTTTTGCAAATCAATAATTATAATCTGTAAATAATGTGCCGTTGTCGAGTGTCTGAGCTGCATAGAGCTCGGCAGGGTAACCATGTAATACTCCATATCAGTAGGTGGCAGCAGGTAGTTAATTGCTTTGTAGAAGTCGGAACGCGTCAAGGATGGTTTGTCGTGATCCCAATATGCAGAGCACAGCGGGAGACGGCGTGCAGGTAAAAAGGTGTCATAACGTGGACTATGGGTTGTTTGTTTTCCCGAGTTGCAAGGAAAGTTGGAGTGGACAAGGCGTGCAGGTAAAGACATATTCATTTTTACACTAACAAAAGAAACAAAGGCGCGCACAAGGCGGAAGTACAAACTTGGCGAAGAAAACAAAACTAGCACTTGGGCAAAAACTATGAACATGAAATAAATAACACTTGCTAACTGTGAGATGAATAAACAAACACTTACTTGAAAAGCATGGAACTATGGCATGGAATACGTAATCAATGGAGTAACAGGGATAACACAGTTAATGTCGCCAGGCCGACCAACAGAAAAAGACAGGCTTAAATAACAGTGACATGATTGGTGACAGGTGTGTGAGTCCAAATGAATCAGGTGCGTGACATGAGGACAGGTGAAAACTAATGGGTTGTCATTGAAACAAAACAAACAAGAGTGCACAAAGAGTCCAAAAACCAAACCGAACATAACCAAAACAAAACATGGTCACACAGACATGACAAAAGTTATGTAACGCTTAAACCAAAAATGAACAAAACGGAAAGAAAAAGGCAATAAAGCATAGGGATGGCTATGCAAAAACGAAAGTAAAACTGAACTGGCTACAAAGTAAACAAAAACCGAATGCTGGACGACAGCAAAGACTTGTGGAGCAGAGATGGCGTCCACAAAGTACATCCGTACATGACATGACAATCAACAATGTCCCCACAAAGAAGGAAAAGCGTCCGCACAACTGAAATGGTCTTGATTGCCAATAGAAAGCAGGTCAGGCAATAGCACTCAAAGGAAGGTGTGAAGCTGCTACAGGAAAACACCAACAAAACAGGAAGAGCCACCAAAATAACAGCGCAAGACAGGAACTAAAGCACTCTGCACCGGAAAACAACAACAAACTCAAAATAAGGCACGACAACATAGTGGAGTTTCATTTTTTAACATTTTCTGCTGGTGGTGTGCCGCCGTATTTTTTTTAATGAAAAAAAATGTGCCTTGGCTCCAAAAAGGTTGAAAAATACTGCCTTAAGTCAGCCGAATAAGGCTTGTAATCCATTTTGCGTCTCTTGTCTTTATTAATATGCAAAATATATGCTTATCATCAAAACGCCCACAATAGTGGGAGGAGAAGATGCAAATAAATCAAACAGCACGTGCTATGTGATTAATCAACACTCGCCACTGTTTTGGGAGCTCTACTTTGTGTTTTATTTGGCGGCTGTAGAACGGAATGCGCAAACTGACAGATGCACACGGCTGTGTGGAAAGAGGTGCTCACGCTGCAAAGACGATGGACAGAGAATCCTCTGTCCGTTTTGTGAGTTTCAACCTATTTGGACATAGAGAAATAAAAAACATATTGTCTATTGAGCAATTCTATAGCTGTTGAATGACTTAAAGAGGAAGTGCAGTTTTTTTGGGAATTGTTCACAATCATTATGAGACATCACAACTGATGGATTTTTTTCTATGCATTCTACACTCCTGCGCACGCTCTGAGGTCCGAGAGCCAGCTCCAGCTCGTGGTGCCCAAGACCAGACTTAAATCCAGGGGAGACATGGCCTTCTCTGTGGTCGACCCTAAACTCTGGAACTCTCTGCCCCTCCATGTTCAAACTGCTCTCACAGTGGAGTGTTTTAAGTCTCGTCTTATTCTTTGGCTTTTAACACTACGCGAGTTGTGTGGTACTCTGTCCTCTGTGTTTAAAAAAAAAAAAAAAATTCTATTTGCTGTTTTAATTGGTTTTACCCTTTAAAATCGTTTTTAATCATATTTATTTTTACATTGTTTTTATATTGGTTTTATATTTATTTATTTTTCGTTTTTATTCAGTCATTGGTGGAGCTAAGGATAATATTTGAATATTGTTTTTAATATTGTTGTGCAGCACTTTGGAAAAATGTTTTGTTGTTTAAATGTGCTATATTAAATACATTTAATCAAAAGTTTGCTATGGGAGCCGTTCAATTATGCCTATAAAGCCCCTAAAAAAACATCCAAACGTCTCCATTAGGGTTTTATATACATCATGTAAGTATATATGTAATGTAGTAACGAGCACATTTATAATAACATGTAACATTTACGTATTTTGCTCATTTTAAGCATAATTTAAATTTATTTAAAAAACGCATCACAATTTTTGCTTTTTTTTTCATCACTGATTACTACTCACTGCAGACTTTATTAGAGCCAACAAACATAATAAAACATCACATACTGTACAATGTCTGCTGTCATTGGGATGCCGACTGCTGGGATGTTTCTATATTCTCATTTAGATGAAGAATAAGTCATAATCCTCGCAATTTTCATGTCGTTCTCGCTAGTTCCAAGTCCTAAATGGCGGCCAAAGTGTCCCAATTTGTCGGATTATAATCTCAGCCATCTACTTTCCAGGTGAGAGGCGTGATTTATGATCTGCAATAGATCATTGTAATCGATCGATGTAAACATAGGGATCTTCTAAATGTGTCCACTGGATGTCGCAATAGCTATTCTTTGTATCTCTATGTGCCCGGTTAAGATAGAGGACTGGGGACACATTATCTCGGCGCACATAAATACGCTGAAACAACATGTATCCCCTTCTAACTTCATGTGTGATTCATGAAATGAGTCCAGATTCACGAGTTTTATTGTCGATGATACTACATATGTACATACTAAACCACATGAATTTAGTACATCAGTTGAGCAAAATGAGTAAATTACATTAACAACATCCTGTAATTAGGTTTTGATATTACTGTTTATTACATCTTCTGATAGATTAAAATTTTACACCAATGAGAGCATTTTAAAAACCCCGCCAGACTTACACCTATT
This sequence comes from Nerophis lumbriciformis, assembly GCF_033978685.3. NCBI lineage: Eukaryota > Metazoa > Chordata > Actinopteri > Syngnathiformes > Syngnathidae > Nerophis > Nerophis lumbriciformis. The sequence goes on from NC_084559.2 coordinate 22,470,221, forward strand.
TGACTGATCAATATTATCTAGAGATGTCCGATAATATCGGCCTGCCGATAAATGCTTTAAAATGTAATATCGGACATTATCGGTGTCGGTTTCAACCTCCCGGGAGACTCCCGAATTTCAGTGCCCCTCCTGAAAATCTCCCGGGGGCAACCATTCTCCCGATTTCCACCCGGACAACATTATTGGGGGTGTGCCTTAAAGGCACTGCCTTTAGCGTCCTCTATAACCTGTCGTCACGTCCGCTTTTCCTCCATACAAACAGTCACATAATATCTACGGCTTTTACACACACACACAAGTGAATACTTGATCAACAGCCATACAGGTCACACTGAGGGTGGCTATATAAACAACTTTAACACTGTTAAAAATATGCGCCACACTGTGAACCCACACCAAACAAGAATGACAAACGCATTTCGGGAGAACATCCGCACCGTAACACAACATAAACACAACAGAACAAATACCCATAACCCCTTGCAGCACTAACTCCTCCGGTACGCTACAATATACACCCCCCACTACCACCGAAGCCCCCATCTCCCGAATTCGGAGATCTCAATGTTGGCAAGTATGCTCTAGTATACTCTGGACTGAAGCTGCGTGCCTTCATTGTTTTTGTAGCTGTTGTTTTGAGGCATGTTTAAAAAAAAAAAATAATAATGCCCTTTGTGAAAATCAAAGTATAGTATTTCCCATAGTTGTAGTGGGTATTAGGATTATCTCAGGGAGAGCATATCCCAAATTCCAAGCTGCTGTTTTGAGGCATGTTAACAAAAATAATGCACTTTGTGACTTCAATAATAAATATGGCAGTGCCATGTTGGCATTTTTTTTTTCCAGAACTTGAGTTGATTTATTTTGGAAAACCTTGTTACATTGTTTAATGCAACCAGTGGGGCATCACAACAAAATTAGGCATATTAATGTGTTAATTCCACGACTGTATATATCGGTATCGGTTGATATCGGAATCGGTAATTAAGAGTTGGACAATATCGGATATCGGCAAAAAAGCCATTATCGAACATCTCTAATATTATCACATCATTTATTCAGAAATGATGAATCACGACAAATGAAGATAAACTACTATGAACATGTAAGTGTAAAAAAACATTATGATTTGTATGTTTTTCAGATTGTGCTTGTTCTATTTTTTTAAACAAAGAAAACCATCTGAAGTTGTCTTTATTTTTAAGTTATCGTGCCGTGATTTTACCAGTCCGGCCCACTTGGGAGTAGATTTTCCTCTATGTGGCCCCCGAGCTAAAATGAGTTTGACACCCCTGCTCTAAATGCTTTATGCAGGCTCCTCTGCAGTTCTGGAGCCGGCCACACAGGCTGGACTAGACTAATGAAGTCAGAACAATATCCTTTTGCTTTTGAATTCTCACACATTCTATATTTAATGGTCTCCTTTGGCGAAGGGGAACAGTTTGGACGAGCCTGACAGTTCCAGTCTTTCCACTCAAACTATAAATCTCACAATTTTCCAACCAATGAGTGGTCCTGCCACCAGCTTGAAGTAGCAAGACCATGGAATATCTAGTAATCTTTTTCCATACCATATTACAGGGTAAAACACAGATTTTTAAAGACAATTTTATTAGAGTATGAACACTTTTTTTTATACACTAAATGCTCAGAGGACAGAGTTGAAATGTATTCTGCTCAACTCATTCTGAACTTGCATTTGGAGCAATAAAACGTTACTTTGTAAGAGACAAAAATGGCCAAAAGGAGCACAATATATGTGAGTTTTTGAGACGGAGGTTTATAAGGGTCACCAGAGAATTGCTCGTCATTGCTGGCTTCGTTTAAACTCTTCTTAAAAACAAAAATTAGACTTAGACAAACTTTAATGATCCACAAGGGAAATTGTTCCACACAGTATCTCAGTTACAAGGATGGAAAGGATGATGCACACAAGGGCACAAAAAGAGGGTGAAAACAAAAGGTATAAAGTAGACTAAAAATGTACCATAGTAGCAATATAAAATAATAATATTTACATATTATATATACAGTATATAATATATACAATGTACAAACCCCGTTTCCATACGAGTTGGGAAATTGTGTTAGATGTAAATATAAACGGAATACAATGATTTGCAAATCATTTTCAACCCATATTCAGTTGAATATGCTACAAAGACAACATATTTGATGTTCAAACTGATAAACATTTTTTTTTTGCAAATAATCATTAACTTTAGAATTTGATGCCAGCAACACGTGACAAAGCAGTTGGGAAAAGTGGCAATAAATACTGATAAAGTTGAGGAATGCTCATCAAACACTTATTTGGAACATCCCACAGGTGAACAGGCAAATTGGGAACAGGTGGGTGCCATGATTGGGTATAAAAGTAGATTCCATGAAATGCTCAGTCATTCATAAACAAGGATGGGGCGAGGGTCACCACTTTGTCAACAAATGCGTGAGCAAATTGTTGAACAGTTTAAGAAAAACCTTTCTCAACCAGCTATTGCAAGGAATTTAGGGATTTCACCATCTACGGTCCGTAATATCATCAAAGGGTTCAGAGAATCTGGAGAAATCACTGCACGTAAGCAGCTAAGCCCGTGACCTTCGATCCCTCAGGCTGTACTGCATCAACAAGTGACGTCAGTGAGTAAAGGATATCACCACATGGGCTCAGTAACACTTCAGAAACCCACTGTCAGTAACTACAGTTGGCCGCTACATCTGTAAGTGCAAGTTAAAACTCTCCTATGCAAGGCGAAAACCGTTTAACAACAACAACCAGAAACACTGTCGGTTTCGCTGGGCCTGAGCTCATCTAAGATGGACTGATGCAAAGTGGAAAAGTGTTCTGTGGTCTGACGAGTCCACATTTCAAATTGTTTTTGGAAACTGTGGACGTTGTGTCCTCCGGACCAAAGAGGAAAAGAACCATCTGGATTGTTATAGGCGCAAAGTTGAAAAGCCAGCATCTGTGATGGTATGTGGGTGTATTAGTGGCCAAGACATGGGTAACTTACACATCTGTGAAGGCGCCATTAATGCTGAAAGGTACATACAGGTTTTGGAGCAACATATGTTGCCATCCAAGCAACGTTACCATGGACGCCCCTGCTTATTTCAGCAAGACAATGCCAAGCCACGCGTTACATCAACGTGGCTTCATAGCAAAAGAGTGCGGGTACTAGACTGGCCTGCCTGTAGTCCAGACCTGTCTCCCATTGAAAATGTGTGGCGCATTATGAAGCCTAAAGTACCACAACGGAGACCCCCGGACTGTTGAACAACTTAAGCTGTACATCAAGTAAGAATGGAAAAGAATTCCACCTGAGAAGCTTAAAAAATGTGTCTCCTCAGTTCCCAAACGTTTACTGAGTGTTGTTAAAAGGAAAGGCCATGTAACACAGTGGTGAACATGCCCTTTCCCAACTACTTTGGCACGTGTTGCAGCCATGAAATTCTAAGTTAATTATTATTTGCAAAAAAAAATAAAGTTGACGAGTTTGAACATCAAATATCTTGTCTTTGTAGTGCATTCAATTGAATATGGGTTGAAAATGATATGCAAATCATTGTATTCTGTTTATATTTACATCTAACACAATTTCCCAACGCATATGGAAACGGGGTTTTTATAACAAATCCCAATTACCATGTACAATATCACAGTATATGTATCAGCTGCAGCAAAAAAAAAAGGGAAGCATAAAATAAAGAGTAGATCCAGCAGAAAATATACATTATAAACAAAGAGAGGTTGCTAACATTGAAGCGGTCTGGTAATATACAAATGTTATCTGTAGTTTTCTGGTAATATACACATATCATCTATTATACAAATATCATCTTATGCAAGGATGGCCTCCACATCAGGGCTGGACGATCAAGGCAACAATAATAATGATGATTATTTTGATTGATATTGTAATCACGATTAACAACACGATTATTCATTAATTTGAAAACATGATTATTAACTAAAACTCAATGTGGAGGGGGGTGTGGCCTGCGGGCCTGCCGCGGAGCGGGGTTTGTAAGGACCGGCCTCGAAGCCAGCGGCAGGTGAGTAGATTGCCCAGCTGGGGCTTGTTATCTAATCACCTATCGCCTTTATTAGCAGCAGCCGGTCAGAGACACGTGAGTGGGAATTGGAGCGAGAGAGAGAGAGAGAGAGAGAGACACACGGATGAGACAGAGACTGCTGGAAAGCAATTCTGACCTGTTTGTCACATAACGACTTGATTCAACCTATCTACCGGGCTCCAGACAGATCTATCGGCTTCAGGAAACCTCTACACTCAACTTTAAATATAGTTTAAAAAAAACGGATATAAATTAGTAACAAGTAAACACATGTTAAGCGACACGTAAAAAGATAATAATACATTTAAATAACAATATCAATATAAAAAATAATACAATTCATTTTTTTCCGATTTAATTGTTTTTTATCTAGTCTTATACTTTTTACACTTATTTTACCACATAGAGTGTGAGCTTTTTGCGCCAAATATATATTGAATAAAATGATCGACAATTAAATGCAAAAATCCTCACATTTATAGGTGCGATACATCTTTAAACAATTTTGAACAGTATTTCAATCACTGCAGAATCATTTTGTAAATGTATCAATGCGTGCTTTAAGTACATGATGCTTGTTTAAGATTCTTTTTTGAAATCTTTATTTTGTTGGCGCAGTTAGACCGGATGTGGCGCACCGGGCAATTTTGTGAAAGGAGAAAGTTTGCTGTGCTGTTTTTACCTTGACGATGTTACGGCGCATACGCAGTCTGCTTCTCACTCTTCTGCGGGAGCACCTAGAAGCTCCACTGTGAGCTCCGCTAGACATGCCCCCACGCTCACTGCGCAGACCGCGCCCACGCACCGTCACAGCTGGAGGCAATCTTCAATCCACGCACCTGGACCCAATGAGAAGCGACAGTATAAAGAGCCTCGCCGCTGACTTCTCCTCGTCGGAACGTAGCCCTGTGTACAGTAAGCTTCTCATCTCTGACTCCTCTCCTGCTTGTCTCCCTCGTGCCTTGTCCTGACTTGTCCTTGTCGTTTCTTGTCCCCACAGTCCTCCGTGTCTCAGATTTAGCTACGCGCTTCTGCTGCTGCTCTTCCCCCCCGGACTTTGATTGCCTTCCCCGATCCTCGACCCCACGCTCGGGCTTCTGGATGCCTCTCCCCTGCCCCACGACCCCGCTTGGACCACGGACCTCTTTGCTTCTCCCCCTCTGGACTTGGTCGCTGCCACATCCAACACGTACTCCAACAAACCCTCCGGTATTTTATACGGTTAATTTCCACACATAGTATTCCATTCACACACATAGTAGCATACACACCCCACGTAATCATCAAGTGCTCATTAAAACCCGTTGAGCTAGATCCTCTGTTGTCCTGCCGTCCCCTTCCCCCTTGTCGACCCATAACAGACGATGAGTAAGGAGATAATTTGAGGCTGTAAAAAAAAAAGAGAGCACCTCTAACGTTGCAACTGCTGTCGTGTTTGTACATTAATTTTACATCGATGATGTCGTTCACAACAACACTAGCAGATGAGATGTGTTATGGGTGTATGGATTGTTCTTGCTCTTGGGGCGGCGTGCACAATAAGTTAATATAGATATAAATATCGCACCAAAAACTCGGGTCGAACACCAATTAAATTAAACAATAGCTCCGTTAATAATAAAAAAACGCTACAGTGACGCAAGATTACGCATATTGTGCTTTAGGTGGGTTAGGGTGGCAAACCGGGCGCTCGTTTTGAATAAACATTAACTCATTGTAAACAAACATGATGTCGATTGTGTGTAGGGATGTCCCGATCCGATATTTGGATCGGATCGGCTGCCGATATTTGCCAATATTTGCGTATCGGCAAGGAATGGGAAAATGCCAATCCAGATCCAGTTTAAAAAAAAACTCCGGTCCGTGTTTTCCAACGCACCGATTTAAATACTACATTCTTTTCTGCTGCTCCGTAATTTCCGTTCCGCATTTTCCAGCACACCTTCAACACATCCACATGTCTGAATTCTCACGCAGTTGCTTTTAGCTGCTGGCATTACACGACAGGCTCTTCTCACTCTTTCCTGTGTCTCCCTCTCACAGACAGCAAGTGCACCTTCTTACACACGTCACATACTGTCACGACACACGTCACATACGTATACGTCCTAACCGAGCAGAGAGGTAGCAGCATGGCTAACGTTAGCTGTGATGCTAGCGCAGCCGTGCGAGCAACGCTCCCTCTAAGGTGCTTGCCTGTGCAATTGCGCACTGTTTAAGCGTCCTCTGCGCATAGCAAATCTATGCCACGCACAAAATCAAATAAAAAAATAAGCGCATAACAATTTTCGACACACGGACACGACAGAGAAAACAGTTTTCGTCATCATTGTTCAAATATTGTGACGTCTGTCGAGACGCTTATCTCCATTCGGTGCCAGACATCCCCACCATCAAAATGCTGAGGCAAAAATTTCCACATCAACACCGTATGAAAAATTTTTTGATTTTTTTAGTTGTGATTTCCTTCTCTGCATGAAAGTTTAAAAGTAGCATATATTAATGCAGTATGAAGAAGAATGTTTTAATGTAGAAATGCAAGCCTTGAAAGAAAATTTTGAAAATCAAGACTACATTTCCTGCAAATGGGTGCATTTCCACCCTATATTTTAACTTTAGATTTATTCTCATATCAAACTCTTTTGGCTGTCTTTTTGACACTTACATCAGGCGCCCCCCTCCACACCCTGGATTATAAATAATGTAAATAATTCAATGTGATTATCTTGTGTGATGACTGTATTATGATGATAGTATATATCTGATAGTATATATCTGTATCATGAATCAATTTAAGTGGACCCCGACTTAAACAAGTTGAAAAACTTATTCGGGTGTTACCATTTAGTGGTCAATTGTATGGAATATGTACTTCACTGTGCAACCTACTAATAAAAGTCTCAATCAATCAATCAAAACACATAGAATCATCATACTGCTGTGATTATATGCATCAAGTGTTCATTCAAGGCTAAGGCAAAATATCGAGATATATATTGTGTATCGCAATATGGCCTTAAAATATCGCAATATTAAAAAAGGCCATATCGCCCAGCCCTAGTTCAATGATGCCATTTCTGTTTGTCATGTATAATTTTGTCTATTTTGTGTTTATCCTTGAATAAACAGGTCAGTTTCTTGTTACCAACCATTGTGTATTATTCAAACTCCCCTAATTCAGCTGGCTAGTTGTTATCAAGAGTACTAAAACCCTTTTCAACATGATTCTGACAACTAAGTAGGCTAAATAACTTTAAACTTTAATACATGCTCGGATAGGCCAGTATCGGTCAGTATCGGTATCGGTCAGTATCGGTATCGGATCGGAAATGCAAAAACAATATCAGTATCGGATAGGAAGTGCAAAAACCTGGATCGGGACATCCCTAATTGTGTGGGACTTTACTGTTTCAAACAAGACTTATCGTGTGACATATGCACTAAAACATTCCGCGATGAATGAAACAACATTGAGCTTCAACACATCAAACATTATCAGCCATCACAAATAACACCATCGCAAGGATTGTGCCCCAAAGACCTGGGGGCATACTTGCCAACCCTCCCGGATTTTCCGGGAGACTCCCGAAATTCAGCGCCTCTCCCGAAAACCTCCCGGGACAAATTTTCTCCCGAAAAACTCCCGAAATTCAGGCGGACCTGAGTGACGTGTTGACAACACACAACAACAGTGTCTACCGTAAAGCAGTTCGTCTGCCGTAAACAGCAATGTTGTGACACTTTTAAACAGGACAATACTGCCATCTACTGTACATGCATATGTGACCCACCCATAATGTGTCACATTTTTGTGTTGATTTATTTATTTTATTTTGTGGTTTGAATTCGTTTTTGGAGCTGTCATTACACATTTATCAGTATTCACATTGGTCAGTAGGGGGCAGTAGGGCGTTTCTTCCCAATTGAATGCTATCACCTGCAGACCGGAAGTGGCTTGTCATTCTGATGAGCGCGACCAGTCTGTGAACAATTGAAACGTCCTGTGTGCTTTTTCCTCCTGTATAACAGGTTAGTTTTGGTGAATCAACTCACTGAATAATATCATGTGATCTTTATAAGTTTAAGTACACATTCTGATGGTGGAGCCTAACTCTAAAGTGTTGTAGTTTGTAAATGAACACTGAAATTCAAGTATTTATTTTATTTATATATATATTTATATATATATATATATATATATATATATATATATATATATAGCTAGAATTCACTGAAAGTCAAGTATTTCTTATATATATATATATATCTTAACCACGCCCCCCGCCCCACCCCCGACCACGCCCCCACCCCCCACCCCCCACCCCCCACCTCCCGAAATCGGAGGTCTCAAGGTTGGCAAGTATGCCTGGGGGGGCTTATTCTTACAGTACTTACAGTATTCTTACATTCTTGCAGCGTTTGTAAAATGCAACAAGTTTGCCAGAGACAACCTGAGGGCGAAAGTTATCTGTAAATTCATCGTGGAAATGATGAAATCACAGATTTTTCAAAATTTTACCATCGTTGAAGATACTGGCTTTGTCATGATCCGTGGTCCAGATCATGTTTTTGTATTTTCTGTTAGTTTTGGACTCCTTTAGTTCCTGTTTGTGACACCTCTGAGTTTGGTTTGGTTGCCATGGCTACTTATTGTTTTCACCTGCCTCTGGTGTTCGGGACGCTCACCTGTTTCTCATCAGAGGCATTATTTAAGCCTGCCTTTGCCAGTCAGTTGGCCTGGCTTCTTTGTTTGCTTCATGGTCCTGTAACGTGAGTATCGCTTATCTTTAGTCTATGCTAAGGAGTAGCCTTAGCTTCAAGTGCGATCGGCACTTTGTTCCGTCGGTTTGTTTTCTGTTTTTTGTACCGCTCTGAGTGTTTTCAAGATTAAATCATGTCCCTACCTGCAAGTCCTGTCCGGAGTCGTCCGTTTGCATCCCGGGGGAACGAACCTCGCAGCAAGCTGCAACCCTGCCGTAACAGGCTTTTGTCAGAACAAATCTACAGGTACAATTTGTCAAATCCACCTTTGACTTTCTTACCTCCCAAATAATTTTAAATAAAATAAAACAGTTTACCGCTCAGAAGGTTCCGGTTACTCATCCACTTCCAAAGACATGTATGACAGGTTAATTGGAGACTCGACTGTTCATTGCGAGTGTGACTGGTCTACTGTATAAATGGCCTGTGCTTGACCAGTCCAAAATGTATCCTGCCTCTAAAATGTAAATGAGTAAAACAGGGGGGGGAAAAAATTGTATTTCATGCATAGTTTAATATATAGTAGTGATACATATTATTTTGTATGGCAGTGCATGTGACATTGTTAGCAAAGTGAAAATTGGACAGCTTTTTAAATTTCCAATTCCCTCAGAAAATGAATAAGGATACATTCTGTCACACAGCAAAATGCAAAAGAAAATCATACTATTGAATGCTTTAAAGAACATTATAGCAAGTACCACGTTACATGCCGCAATATATATAGTGTACCGTAATTTTCGGACTATAATTCACAGTTTTTTTCATAGTTTGGCCGGGGGTGCGACTTATACTCAGGAGCGACTTATGTGTGAAGTTATTAACACATTACCGTAAAATATCAAATTATATTATTTAGCTCATTCAAGTAAGAGACTAGACGTATGAGATTTCATGGGATTTAGCGATTAGGAGTGACAGATTGTTTGGTAAACGTATAGCATGTTCTATATGTTATAGTTATTTGAATGACTCTTACCATAATATGTTACGTTAACATACCAGGCACGTTCTCAGTTGGTTATTTATGCGTCATATAACGTACACTTATTCAGCCTGTTGTTCACTATTCTTTATTTATTTTAAATTGCCTTTCAAATGTCTATTCTTGGTGTTGGGTTTTATCAAATAAATTTCCCCAAAAAATGCGACTTATACTCCAGTGCAACTTATATATGTTTTCTTTCCTTCTCTATTATGCATTTTCGGCCGGTGCGACTTATACTCCGGAGCGACTTATACTCCGAAAAATACGGTATCTAGTATCTACTAATTGTACATTTACACACTACCAGGTAAGGATGGGTATTGTTTACATTCTAACCGAAACTAAGACCAGATCGGTACTATTGAAGTAGTTCCGGTGCTTAAACAATGTAAAACATAAAATGTTTTGTTAAAAATAACAATGTAATGTTGATAAAATGGTAACTGAATGATACATTAAAAAATGAGATCTAATATTCCCACAACAAATATCATATTTATTGCCGCAAAAGGCAGCAACAATTCAAAACACAGAGAATGATGAGAAAACAGCTTGCTTCTGTTGTAATGTTGATACTCACAATTCCGAGGTTAATGAATGCACTTTGCTCGCCATGACCATGATTGGTGCATAACGTGCTGTATTGTTGTTGTGGCTAGTGCTACACTGCAAAAAGTCAGTGTTCAAAAACAAGAAGAAAAAAAAAAAAAAAAATTAGGGGTATTTTATTTGAACTAAGCAAAATTATCTGCCAATAGAACAAGGAAATTTGGCTTGTCAAGACTTCCCAAAACAAGTAAAATTAGCTAGCCTCATTGAACTCAAAAATACCTTAAAATAAGTATGTTCTCACGAATAACAAGTGCACTTTTCTTGGTAGAAAAAAAAAAGAGAAACCTTTTTGCTCAATATGTTGAAAAATATTCTTAAATTAAGAAAATGCTAGTGCCATTATCTTGACATAATGATATGCGCTCGGCATCATGATTTTTTTTCCATGCTTGAAGTAAGAAATTATTACTTTAAAAAAATAGTTTTTTACTTTGCATCAGTTGATATTCTAGTTTCAAGCATGTTTTACTCAATATAGGTCATAAAATCTCAGCAACAAGCTGTAATATCTTACTGAGATCATTTAGGACCAAAACCCTTAAAACAAGTAAAACACTCTAACATAAAATCTGCTTAGTGAGAAGAATTATCTTATCAGACAGAAAATAAGCAAATATCACCCTTATTTGAGATATTAATCTTACTTAGATTTCAGTTTTTGCGGTGTATGGTGGTAGCTGTTGGAGCTGAGGGCTGCGTTGGCATGGTAAGGTCAGCATCACAGTTTGAAAAGAGCGTAAGACTCTAACATTACTTAAATCGTCAAGAACGTGTTAAGGTTGCTGAGTCTGTATTTTTTTAGCACCAAAATGAGGCACCGATTGTTATGTATTTGTTCAGTCTTGCCATTTTGAAACTGGATTTCAGTATCCATCACTACTGCCAAGTGATGATAGCCACATCATCACTTTTCTTTTCAGTATGATTTCACAGTTTTTTCCGAAGGTTAGATACTTAAGAGTAAACCCAATGACTGTATTGACAAATGGCTCACTTGTCCCAAACTGCACTTTTTCTTCCTTGACTAAGTTTGAGTCTATTAAGGAATTCAAACCTATCAGCAGGATTAAGAATTCATATTAGTTGCAGAATAAGACGAGTTGTCAATGAATACAGTACTTTTGCAACATTTAAACTATAACATTTTTCATTTCAACATGAGTGTAACATTTTCCAGTACGCCAACATTCTTCCACCTGCTCAAATTCAAAGTTGGAAAGAAAATTAATCATAACATCAACACCGTGGCTTGGACAAGACCCAATGAGTCAGTTAAAACAATCCGCATTGAAAAGAGAAATCTAGTTTCCAGCCACTGAGTACAAAGAATATTCGTATTTAATGACAAAATCAGACGCAGTTGTCATCAACATGGAAAGCGCAGAACAGCATGAATGGAATAATCCAAATATAAGTGTAATACATGATGCATTATATGGGAGTTGACAGATGCGTTGACCAAACTTCTTTTTGAAGGATTAACCCATTAGATGTTCTGCAATAAATGTGCCCATGTCAATGTGCCACTGGAAATGAGTCTTATCTTGCCTGGTTACACTACATATATCATTGTATGGCAACAGAAATACAACAAATATCGAGAGGCACAACAAATACATCCATGGGCAGACTACTGGAGTTCAAAATAAATCATTATCTGCATTATATAGATGTGGATTTCTGACGTTAAAGACATCAAATACAAAATGATACCAGTGGAAAAAGGAAGCCCAATGACAACATTATTGGCTGGGTGAAAGCTACACAACTTTGATTGAAAACAGATCAACAACACAAGACAACATACAACATCCAAGGCAACAGGACTGAAAGCCAAGTTGCAGTTTGCACAATAAATCCAGCTTTGGCATGATTGACCACAACGACATTGCAATGTGTTATCCTTCCTTCACCAGCACATGGACACAAGTTAGTACAGCTCTGCCTCTGACGTAATGGTGTTGTTATTCTTTGGCATGATGTAATTCAAGTGTTGTTTGCTTTGCTGAGCTCCGACACGTTTCTTGTATTTCACCTTCAGACGATTAACCACAGTGGCCAGCCGTTCACGCAGACCTGGTCTGAGTCGAACACCTGGATCTACTTCCTAACTTGACAGACTCTTTCCGTCTCTTGAGGCAAGTGTTCATTATCACCTAATTAGGGCCTGATCAGTGAAACACACCACTATTGCCTAGCACCGGAGCAACCATGCAGTCCCAGACCAAAATAGTGGTGATCAACCAGTGTCCAGTGGGCAGGGCAGGGGGTTGGACATTTGAGTAGTGTGCATGTGTGTAAGTGAGCGTGTGTGAGAGAGCAATCTCTTTTGTGTCACTGGTAGGAGGGGTTGAGTACACGCTCAACGAATGCGTTCCTTTCAAGAGAGGAAGAATTTGCCTGCCTACTGAAATTCTGCTAAAAAGTCATCATTTAAGAGTACCAAGGAGGGAGTGAGAGAGGTGCAGCTGAGAGAGACAGCCTCTTAGAGCTCTGAGGCAGAAGTGATGGATTCAGCTCGCCAAAAAGTGACAGTCTTCTAAAGGGCCAAAGGCAGCACACAGACCGCCCTGGACGTCACCACTTTCTATAGATTCCATCAGGTAGCTGAGGTTAGCATTGTTTCTTAAAGTTGTTTGATCCTTGATCTGGAAGTCAAGCTTCATGATAGCTTTTTTAATAAAAGCCTTGAAACAACGTGTACCTGTCTCCTGCTGGAATGGACCAAGGTGACAGAAAGTGAGTAACCAGACTGGGACAGAGCACCGGAGGACGAAGCTGGGTCACGAGGAATGACTTTCTATCAAAAGGAACTACAGTTGGCTCAGCCAGGAGAGCAAGGCAACTGAGGGAGTCTCATCAATACGTGTCAGTTTTTCTTGTAAGTAGAAACTTTGGGATCATAAATGTCACATTAATGTTAATTGTGCTTTAAATTTTGTCATACGGCATTGATTGCCTAACCTGTTAATTGATTGATCGATGTGGTTAAGTTGAGGGTGTCGATTCAGCACAGGGGGATGCTGGAGAGCAGGTACTCAAGACAAAGTACTTCTTCACTACAAATGCAAACACTCGTCTTGTCCAAGCAAAGTATCATAATCATGTGGATAAGCAAACAGTGCTATATAGACATACAAGACATACATGGTTTGTCATGCACTGCAAGAAATATGAAAGTTTAATATCATCTCTAATTGAATTTGAAACTATCAAGCAGTGTGCAACTTCAGGATGTCCCCCTGGAGCTCAAGAGGATATGGAGTCAGGCACTTGAATCCTGTCTTTGTTTCTGTTGCCAGGGTAGTGTTTGGATAATAAGGGTTAGAGGTACAGTTTTAGACCTTATCGAAACAATTCAAATCATATGTCCTCTGAATTAATGTGCATCAAGAGAAATCATAAAACCTCCAATTTTACTGCAGGTACATACTGTAGCTGAGGATCATGAAATTCTAATTTTCTTCGTATCAGGATTTATAAGCAAGAGGAAACCGTGAGGTCAAGTAATGGGTGATAAGTAGCTAAGGCCCATCCGTGCCTATTAATGTGTTTGGACTCAATAATTAATAGGTGACATGGAGTCAGACATTACTCAGCAGAGTTGATGCCAATTCAAAATGCTGCACAGTGGTCCTGCAAAGTAAATGCTTCGTTTCCGCTACTTAACTGTAAGTACTGCTGCGTGGTCGTGATCAGATATAAAGTAAGAAAAATGAAATACAACAAGTGAGTTGGTGTAGTGCATTTAAGAGGTGTGGCACAGAGAAAATATATACTGGTCCTAAATCGACAAGGTATCGATCTAAAACGGATGAGTTGGTTTAGGGCATTTAAGAGGTGTGGCACGGAGAACCGATATAGCGGTCCTGCATCGACAAGGTCTCGATCTCTCTCCGTGTGTGCATGGCAACTCACTCTAATGAGGTGACTAAGAATGTGAGGAATGCCATGCTCAAGCTGAAATGAGAGGGACGAGGCCGAAAGACATCAGCCAGTGAGGGAAAGGTTGTTCAGCTTCTAAGTAATATACAGTAAGCATTACCAAACAGCCTGGAGTGCTCCGTTGGTCGTAAGTACACTGACCTAACTGCTGGACCTGCCTGTCATGCTCGATTTAGCATTGAGTGAAGTTACTTGAGGTGAGTTGCCAATCAAATTAGGAAAGAGAGGTTTTCACTGCATGTCTGTCATTCGTCTTTAGAGCCTTAGCTGTATGGAACTACATTGCACTTCTCAAAGCCCAGTCATCTTTGCCACTGTTGCGCACTGAACAGCACCTTCTTAAACTGAATTAATATTAGGACAATATTGAGCAGGAGGGATTGAAACAGCAGATAGAAAGGATGAGGTTTTCTGTTGTTCCCTCTGGCAGACTGTGCATTGGGTTAATATTATGGCAACTCAGTTGAGGCAAATGGGACTCACAGGAGACTTAATCCTTTAAGTATTGTTTTTTTGTAATAAAATGTGTGCCATTGCATATACAAAAGTACATACCACTTAAACAAGCATACATTTTCCTCATCCAAATCTGTTTTGTCTCAGCTTTGAAGTGTTGCTGCCCAATGCTCCCCTCACCTCCCAGGAGGTGATTAAGGGTGATGGGTCAAATGCAGAGGATAATTTTGCCACACCTAGTGTGCGTGTGACAATCATTGGTACTTTAACTTTAACTTAATGAAGCTTAGAGTACGAGATACTAGCCCAACAATGGCCAACATGAGACACCTCTACAGCAGGGATGACTTGCATGGCAGAGCTCATGTTCCAGGGAAATCAACCACGACAGGAGCCACTAATCAACTATAGCACATTACAAAAGACAGGCTCCATAGCAGAGGTCATCAACTACATTTGTTCAGGATTTGGAAAATTTCAACATACACTGTGAGGGCCAGAAATGTTTGTAAAACAGAACTGTAGAATGATGTACTTTGTCAGATGCTGCCAAGATGTCCATCACATAGTTTATAGAGAACAATGGCTGGGGAAACGCAATCCCAAGCGTGAAAACATGACAACATCCAGCAGTAAGCAGATGCAGAACAATTATGAAGATTGGACTCATGAGTATGTAATAGTGCAACATTTTAGATATGCTGTAAATATTGACTTTGCAACAAACCGAGCATTGGTGGGATTTCTTTCTGGAAAATATTTCCAAAAAGCTATTGTTTTATACCTCTATCGCTCCTTCCTCAGTTATATGGCACACTTCAAACAACATATATATATATATATGTATATGCTAACTCTTAGAAGAAATACAGACAAAATATAATTGCATTCAAATATGTAAATACTGTATACAAAAGGCATATTGGGGCAGACATAGCTCATCCACAAGTCCTAATATAATAAATTATATTAGCATAACTCCTGTTTATATAGTCAATGCATTGCTTCTCAAATAGTGTGGGGTCGGGAAGTGTCAGGGGGGGCCTGAGAGTCAAGGGACTTCCAGTAGTAGTCTTTTTTCATTCTTGAATGAGGCACAAGCCTCCAGAAAGGTGGCAGCACTCCTCAAACTAATCAATATTATCAGGTTCTCAATCATATTTCAATATGGGGGTCGTGAAAAAGATTATTGCCTGAAGGCGGACACGATTAAAAATACTTGAGAAGCACTGAGTCAATGACACTGTCATATACAAGTTTTAAGGAAGCGGAAAGCTACATTTTAGGAGTCAGTGTTATGGATATTCACTCTCAATTGAAATCACACTCTCCTTTTTCTTCCCTGTTCCCTCAGGCTTGGTGTGTTGGACCATATCTAATGGATACCCCGTCAATGGTCCTGCTGGGGCTCCTTGCATATGGCCTTGTCTGTCAGATTCAAGGGAGTGGTTCAGACAGCCGCCACAGTAGTGCAGGGGCCCAAGAATTTGAGAGTAGTGATGATGGCTTTGAGAGAGAATTTTTCTATGCCGGTAGGAGCAAACGTGCTCCTGCCGCTGAACAGCAGCAGGACAAGTGTTCTTACACTTTCATTGTGCCACAACAAAAAGTAACAGGGGCTATCTGTGTCAACTCCAAGGAGCCAGAGGCCACGCTGGAGAATCGGGTCAACAAGCAGGAGTTAGAGTCGCTAAACGTGGAGCTCCAGAAACAAAAGAGCCAGATTGAGACTCTACAACAATTGGTAGAAGTAGATGGAGGCATCGTTAACGAGGTCAAGCTTCTGAGAAAAGAAAGTCGAAACATGAATTCTCGAGTTACCCAGCTGTATATGCAACTGCTCCATGAGATCATCAGGAAAAGAGACAATGCCCTTGAATTAGCACAGATGGAGAACAAAATCCTTAACCAAACTTCCGAGATGCAGCAGCTCACCGGTCGCTACAGAGACTTGGAACATAAGTACCAACATCTGGCTTCTTTGGCCACTAACCAGTCAACTCTTATTGCCCTGCTGGAGGAGCAGTGCCAGGGTCAGCCTCCTCCCAGACACGTCCCTGTGGCACAGCCACGATCTCAACCACCTCGGCCATCACCACCTCTCAACAAGCCTTACCAGCCACCAGTCCTACCTCGCATCACCAAACCACTCAGCAATGAGATACAGAATGATCAGAAGTCTCTTCCACCGCCAACTATGCCTACAATTACACACGATCCATCTTCCACTGACAAACCCTCTGGTGAGTGTAACAACAAAATATTTTCATTCTTTAAAATACTAAAATAATGGTAAATGATTGTTTGTGATATCCACATTAATTTTAAACACATATTTAGTCATCAACCAAAGCATCCTGGCCATTCATAGCTAGGGATCTGTACCAAATTTGGTAATTGTATAACCAAAGCCATCGGTACTATCGATTCAAGTGAAACTAAATTATGACATATTTCCATATCTCTGTTGCCTGTAATGTCACTTCCGGTTGCAAACTCGACACCGGTTCAAGCACTTGGTACAGAAAGGCTCTACTTTTCAAATGTACTAACTCAATGCTAATTTACATTGGATTGTCCGTAGAAATGCTAAAAAGTGGCTTAAACACCTCAAAACTACAACTAGGATGCACAATCAAAACAGCTGGTGTCTAATAAATAAAATACAGTATAAATACTTTGTAGGGCTCAACTACAGAAAATGCTGGCCCATTTGAATCAATGGCAAATACTACTTCCTGGCTACAGTAACACACTGCACTCTATACAATAATGCCATGTAACATCTTGGAATTTCAACTGCATGCTAAATTTTTTATATCACACAGCACAGGAAAGTACTTGCAAATTATACGCAGAAGTGTAAGAAAACAAGATAGCAGCACAGCACAGTGTTGTCTGTTAAAAAAACTAAATTATATTTTAATTACCATTTATTAACATCTGAACTCACACCAAAGTACTGAACATTGGTATTGTTGAGTATTGGTATCATTTCGCAGGTACCAAGAACTGATACCGAATTAATTCAAATGTTATTATTATAATAATTATTATTATGTCAGACCCACTCGACATCCATTGCATTCGGTCTCCCCTAGAGGGGACGTACCGAGGATGTCGTTGTGGCTTGTGCAGCCCTTTGAGACACTTGTGATTTAAGGCTATATAAATAAACATTGATTGATTGATTGAAATGTGAATAGTAATCACCCTATTCATGGCAGTATACGGACTTTAAATTGGAGCAAAGTAAAGACACAAATGCATATTGACAAAGACATTACTATTTTTAACCCTTTAAGATGCATGTTGACTGTTTAATACATGAGCACAAATAAGGGTTTATGAGCCCATTTGCTTGATACAAGTACCGGTACTTATTTTGAAGATTAAAAAAAAAAAAGCTCTACCAAAATCTTACATGTGTTGTAATTTATATCGCAATCATCATGAGAATATATACATTATCTCACATTAAAGAGGTGGGATTGCGTCATGGTTTGCTCCAAACTTCTGTTTCATAATTGCAAAAATAAAAATAAAGGAAACCCATTTTTTGCATGTTTAATGCATTATTTGTTATTATCCGTCACACTATGGAATGAGTAAATTTTCTGTAAAATTATCTCAGTTTTTTTTCCAGACTTTAATTCTAAACAAGCCTTGACTTCTTTGAAAATGTAAGCATTTTGTAGAACCACCTATGGCAGGGGTCAGCAACCCAAAATGTTGAAAGAGCCATATTGGACCAAAAATACAAAAACAAATCTGTCTGGAGCCTCAAAAAATTAAAAGCCATATTATGTACAGATAGTGTGTCATGAGATATAAATTGAATTAAGAGGACTTAAAGGAAACCAAATGAGCTCAAATATACCTACAAATGAGACATAATGATGCAATATGTACATATAGCTAGCCTAAATAGCATGTTAGCATCGATTAGCTTACAGTCATGCAGTACACCAAATATGCCCGATTAGCACTCCACACAAGTCAATAACATCAACAAAACTCACCTTTGTGCATTCACGCACAACATTAAAAGTTTGGTGGACAAAATGAGACAGGAAAAGAAGTGGCATAAAACACATACTTGCCAACCTTGAGACCTCCGATTTCGGGAGGTGGGCGGTGGGGGCGTGGCCGGGGTGGGGCGGGGCGTGGTTGGGGGCGTGGTTAAGAGGGGAGGAGTATATTGACAACTAGAATTCACCAAGTCAAGTATTTCATATATATATATATATATATATATATATATATATATATATATATATATATATATATATATTTACATCCTGAAAATATGCAAACAAAACTGTGTTTGGATAATTGATACTTCAAACTTGCATAAATAAATCTTAAGGAATATGTAAATCGGGAGATTTTCGGGAGGATATTTGTCACGGGAGGTTTTCGGGAGAGGCGCTGAATTTCGGGAGTCTCCCGGAAAATTCGGGAGGGTTGGCAAGTATGCATAAAACATGTCCTAGAAAGTCGGAAAGAGTTATATATGTAAACAAACTACGGTGAGTTCAAGGACTGCCAAAATTAGTAGGACAAAATGGCGCTCGCCAAATACTTGAATCAGTGAAGCATGTTTAATATAAACAGTGTGCTTTATAACAATTAGGGAGGTTTGTGTCATGTTTGTCCTCCTACAGAAACCATATTAAAACCAAAATTATTTTTTCCCCCCCTCATCTTTTTCCATTTTTCATACATTTTTGAAAAAGCTCCAGAGAGCCACTAGGGCGGCGCTAAAGAGCCGCATGCGGCTCTAGAGCCGCGGGTTGCCGACCCCCGACCTATGGGAAACGGTGCCTGTCCGTTGATATCACTGATAGTGTCATAAAGAGCTGTGAGCAAAACAGAAAGCCAGAACAGAGCACTGAAAAAAAAAAAAAGAAGGCGTGAGATACCGAGAGGCAATGATGTCATTTGTTCCACTCGCACCAGGCAGGAATCAAGTCATATGTTCCAACAAAGAACTTGACTTATCAAGTACAAAAATCAGCGTTTGCTCGGATTCGGTTTGCAACTGTCAGAATGTACAGACACAAATCTACAGAATATTTAACCATTGCTCAGAGAATGAAAAAGCAGCCTTATATTTAGGATTCCAATTTAGCCCAGATTTACTATACTGTAATGTAGTGTGACTTATTTCCTTTTACATGCCAAAAATGGTAAATTCACTTCCGCAGTGTTATTGGAACCCACTTACCTCTGTAGGACCCACATCTTTCCATATTGCATTTGAGCACTTTGTTTATGATGCCAGCTGGCACACCCCGCAAAAGCTTTAACACTTCCACACTCAATTGAATTGGGGGGGGGGGGGGTAGGGGGGGGGCTGTTGCTCCCCAGTATAGTGTTTTTTCCACGTCAAACAAGTTGAGAAATTCATTATACGGTCATGATAGGAACAAGAGAGAAGCGCTGTACAAAAAAAGAACAGATTTAAAGGATTTATTCTAGTGCTGTCAAGTGACTATTTTTAGTCAGATTAATCACACTTTTGTATTTAGATTGCTCATGATTAATCCCAGGTTATGGATCGCTTAACTTAACTTAAAAAGACCCCAATATTTAGACGTCAATGTATTTTATTGTCAGAATGTCATTCAGGAACTTTTTGATTGTTTTAGACTTAGACTTAGACTTCCTTTTTATTGTCATTCAAATTTGAACTTTACAGTACAAATAAGAATGGAACTTCATACTTACCGTATTAAAAACTATAAGACGCAGTCAGACTTATACTCAGGAGCGACTTATGTGTGAAATTATTAACACATTACCGTAAAATATCAAATAATATTATTTAGCTCATTCACGTAAGAGACTAGACGTATAAGATTTCATGGGATTTAGCGATTAGGTAACCGTATAGCATGTTCTATATGTTATAGTTATTCATACTTGCCAACCTTGAGACCTCCGATTTCGGGAGGTGGGGGGTGGGGGCGTGGTCGGGGTGGGGCGGGGGCGTGGTTGGGGGCGGGGCTAGGAGGGGAGGAGTATATTTACAGCTAGAATTCACCATATATATAAGAAATACTTGACTTTCAGTGAATTCTAGCTATATATATATTTATTATATATATATATATATATATATATATATATATATATATATATATATATATATATATATATATACATATATATAAATAAAAGAAATACTTGAATTTCAGTGTTAATTTATTTACACATATACACACACATAACACTCATCTACTCATTGTTGAGTTAAGGGTTGAATTGTCCATCCTTGTTCTATTCTCTGTCACTATTTTTCTAACCATGCTTAACACCCTTTCGCAGGTACCCAGAAAGGTTTCGAGTACCACCAAAAAAACTGAATCTCTGAAGACAGTATAAAAATCTGTGTTAAAGGTGTACAAATACTGTTTGTATAATAAGCATGCTATTTTTTTTTTTTTACAAATGAGGGTTAAGAGTTCAGTACTAAAAAAAAAAAAAAAAAAGAATGTGGCTTAAGTACAGTTTTTTAATTGAGCTGCTGCATTTTTTGGTTGGGTTGTTTATTTATTTTGAGTAACTTTTATACATTTCTAAAAGGGGAATAATGTAATAGAGTGATCTATGTTTGTCTGTTGCCAACTCCTGGTGAATGTTGGCTATAGCTACTGGGGTTACTTTTTGGTTGGCCAACGATTTACGTGGTGTTGCGCACCTGACGTCACTCAGGTCCGCATGGAGCTGGAGGGGGCGTGGCTTCCAGCTCCGCCTGAATTTCGGGAGATTTTCGGGAGAAAATTTGTCCCGGGAGGTTTTCGGGAGAGGAGCGGAATTTCGGGAGTCTCCCGGAAAATCCGGGAGGGTTGGCAAGTATGTAGTTATTTGAATGACTCTTACCATAATATGTTACGTTAACATACCAGGCACGTTCTCAGTTGGTTATTTATGCCTCATATAACGTACACTTATTCAGCCTGTTGTTCACTATTCTTTATTTATTTTAAATTGCCTTTCAAATGTCTATTCTTGGTGTGGGGTTTTATCAAATAAATTTCCCCCAAAAATGCGACTTATACTCCAGTGCGACTTATATATGTTTTTTTCCTTCTTTATTATGCATTTTCGGTCGGTGCGACTTATACTCCGAAAAATACGGTAAATGCATGTCATTTATTTGAAGTTCTATCTATAGTCCCCCATCAGGGTGTATTTTGAAGCAAAATTTGCCAGCCACCACGTTATTGACCTGATCGTTGATCGTATTACAACGCCTTTCAGGTAACTAACCATTTATACATCGAAACCAGGGGTGTCAAACTAATTTTAGCTTAGAAGCCACATGGAGGAAAATCTATTGGACTGGTAAAATAATGGCATCATAACTTAAACATAAAGACAACTTCGAATTGTTTTCTTTGTTTTACTTTGCTCAAAAATAGAACAAGTGTCCGTATTAAAAATAATCCTCTTGCCAAGACACTTCAAGTTAGTTGAAAATTCTGAGAAACGAAATTGGAGCAGTTTCAAAAACACAATGAACTATAGACTTTGTCTCAGTGCATCGTCAAAGTCAGTGATTTTTTTAAAATGTTTTATCCCGTCCAGCCACTCAGGCAAAAACATAGTGTTGAGTTCGATGCCCATATCTGCTGTACAGTTTTACTTTACAAAAGAAAAGTGTGGGATACTTCTCTTGTATTTGACTTTATTAAATTGATTTATATTAATGTTTGGTGCTCCGAACCAGAGCAGGAGGGGATAGGAAGAAGAAAGAAAAAAAAAAGAAGACAGGGGAAAAATTGCCGGTACAAGAGGGGTATAAGACAGAGAAACAACAACAACAACATCGCTTCAGCAAAAACAATATATACAAATATGATACGAAAAATGATAGCAAAGAAGCAGTTAGTGAAGTAAATATTAATAACACAGAAATGACAATTAACATTATTGCACTACAAATGGAGCAATGAAAATACCAATAGAAACAGCACTATTGATAATGAATATTAATAATAATTACCTATATCATCAACTTGTATCAACAATACAAGTATTTCAAAAGCAACAATACATATATGTAATGATAACTTGAAATACAAAAGAGAGCGGGAAATGGAAGAGAAGAAAGAAAAGCGAACTATATTAACCTTGTAGATTGTTATAGTAGAAATAGGTTTAGCTTTGTCAGTGTTTGTGTTTTACCCAGTTTTCCCTAGGGGAACAGTGTTGATATACTGTATGTTTGATGAAACATGACTATACACATGAGTGTATGTACGCATATGTGCTTGTATATGTACAGTATGTGTGTATGTATGTTTGTACAGTGAATATGGATGTATGTACTGTGAGTGTGTGTGTGTATGTACTGTATTTGTTAATGTATGTGGGAGCGTATGTACCTATGTATGTGGGTAGGTACAAATGTGTGCATGTGTATATGTATGAATGAATGTACGTATGTATATATATATATATATACATAATTGTGTGTATGTGAGTATGTACCGGTATGTGTATTTGTATGTACTATATATTTGTCTCCCAGTGTGTGCGGTAGCCAAAGTATGGCCCCAGCCACCCAGGGGAGCCCGACCCAAAACAGCAGCTGTGATGCCCGGGGAACAAGGGACCACCAACCCCAGGCAGGCCGGCCAGTGAAAGCCAACTAAGTCACAGCCTATCTGGGGTTGAACAAAATAAACCATAAACAAATTATTCTCGGTATCAAATACCTCATTTGTCATTTCCACGTATTAACTAACTCAACAAACCATACAAACGGAGGTAGAAACTATTCAAGAGGGTCGAGTTACACTCTGCGTCCACTTTTCTCTTTTTGGGAAAATGATCTTGCCAAAGCACGATGTACATTTTATTTGGGTCGAGGGGGGTTGTGTACGTCCCGGTATAAACCATTTGATTGTCTAAAAGAACTGCATACACGACATTCAGTGGACATATTTAGAAGAGCGGTTTCTTTCATTGAAAAATTGCAGCTCATTTGTACACTTAGCAAACTCATGACGTTGGTCCGATTAAACCTGTTTGTGGGCCTGATCTGGTCCAAGGCTGTATGTTTCACATCTCTGATCCAAACATTAGTCTACGCACTTTAAATCCTGTATAAATGAATGTCAGTTTTCAAGTTCTTGTCAATAGCTGGATTGTGCATACAAACAAACCAACAAACAAATCCACATAAGTGCTATCAAAACATCCCCAGAAAGAGTAGGAAGCAAAATCCCAATACTGCAATGTCAGGACGTAAAAGAGGATTGAACAGTTTGCTTGTTTTATCAGTCCGCTGTAAGGGTTCCCTCTGCCCTCATGCCAGTGTTTCCTTTGGCTGCACAGCCAGAAGTCATTTCCCATATGGGAGGGAAAGCCAAAGACAAATGTTACTATTAGAATGAGAAGAACGTTGTTGGTAGACAGGATTCCCTTAGTCAGAAATAAAATCAATGTGTGGTTCAGATGCTAAATCTGCTCAATGAATAAGACCCGTTGTATCATTTGCTCTGTCCAGGTCCATTTAAAGACTGCCTGCAGGCTCTGGAAGAAGGTCACACCAACAGCGGCATGTACTTGTTAAAACCGGAGAATGCCAATCGTCTAATGCAGGTGTGGTGTGACCAGAGACATGACCCAGGTGGTTGGACCGTAATCCAGAGGCGAGTGGATGGCTCTGTCAACTTTTTCAGGAACTGGGAGACATACAAGGTACCACCACTTCACAGCAAATGAAGTACTTTATAGTTTCAAAAGCAGCTGGTGGCTTATGTGGGGCTCCTTGACGCTAACCAGATGTGAACAAATAATGAATAAGGAATTATTTAGGTTACGAATCCAGTCATGGTAAAGCACACATGACTCATTAATCCCACCTACGTGTGTTGGTTTTAGTGAATTTAGCACTCAGAATAAATTAATATCTAACAATACATGACTGGTGGTTGTGTAAGCACTTGTAGACTCTTAAATTCCAAAAATAAAAGGAAACTGTTGTTTACCGCGAATCACAAGGTTCTGATTAAACTGCAGCAAAGGGCCGAAACAGATATTTCCTAGACAAAATCTTCTAACCTCTTGAGATCATAAATTGCATTCATGCTGTGGTAATCAGAAGGAGTGTTTGTGTGATTCAAAGCATGTGCAGGGCAGGAATAATACAAACCAAACTGACTGATGCACGAACAAAGCAACACAAGGCAGCGTTCAGCACACAGGATTAATTGTCTTTCTTTGTTTTCGATAACAAAATAGCAATGGGCACACTCACAGAACAGTCAATGCCTGTCGAACATGACTCATAGGGTGCATTCACCATAATGGTCCATTAAATAAATACACTCACAGAAGAGCAAAGTCTACCTTCAAGAGAATAACCTACCACCCTTACATAGATTGAATATTTCAACCAGTACTGATTGTGTTTTTGACTTTTTGCACTTCACAGCAAGGGTTCGGAAATATCGATGGCGAGTACTGGCTCGGCTTGGAAAATATCTACTGGCTGACTAACCAGGCAAACTACAAACTGCTGGTAACACTGGAGGACTGGTCCGGCCGCAAAGTGTTTGCAGAGTACGCCAGCTTCCGAGTGGAGCCCGAGGCCGACTTCTATAAGCTAAGGTTGGGCCGTTACCATGGCAACGCCGGCGACTCCCTCACTTGGCACAACGGGAAACAGTTCACAACACTGGATAGAGACCATGACACGTACACAGGTATCTTTTATAATTTAACGTACCTAATTTTCTGTATCTTCTAATCTCGAATTGTCTCCCCAGGTAATTGTGCCCACTACCAGAAGGGAGGCTGGTGGTACAACTCTTGCGCCCATTCTAATTTAAACGGAGTCTGGTACAGAGGAGGACACTACCGAAGCCGCTATCAAGATGGGGTCTACTGGGCCGAGTTCAGAGGGGGAGCCTATTCCCTAAAGAAAGTGATCATGATGATCCGGCCAAACCCAAACACTTTCCACTAGCTATCAAAATGCATTTTACCAGGAATATAAAACAACACACACACACGTAAAGGATGCAGAGTGTATTTATCAACATACAATTTACTTTTCATAGGTCTTAGTAATGGTACATTACTCAGGTACATCAGTGTATAATGCATCCATCCATCCACCCATTTTCTACAGCTTGTGCAGTTTACTTGAAATGTTCCCTGCCTAAAAATAAATATGCAAACAAACAAAGACATGCTACATTTACACCACGATCACAGGCAGACTTTCAGTCGAAACAAAAGACACCTACTTCTACTTTCTTAAGCACACAACACAATGTAAATATCTCTGTTTTCAGGTAAAAATCAATCAATAGGAAAGGAAGTGCAATCAAGCTTTATGCCAGTGATTCTCACACTGTGGTACCTCAGCTTGAGGTACCCCAAATAATCACTTAATCAAATATTTAAACACAGTGTTACTGTTCAAAAAAATATCATACTTCTGCCTTGTTTTCAATGAATACTTAGAATACGCAACTGTATTCGAACGTTGGTCATTATGGTGGTACTTTGAGAGCCAAGTGTTTTCCGAGGTATTACTTGGTGAAAAAAGTTTGAGAACCACTGCTTTGTGCAGTATTTCAAAATACGCTACATGGCCCTAATGTGATACCTTGCCACAAAATAAGACTCTTGATAATGTTTGGTCTGCATTAAAAAGTCTGAAAGGCAATTAAGTAAAATCAAATGTTTAAAGGGGAACAATATCACCAGACCTATGTAAGAGTCAATATATACCTTGATGTTGCAGAAAAAAGACCATATATTTTTTTAACCGATTTCCGAACTCTAAATGGGTGAATTTTGGCGAATTAAACGCCTTTCTATTATTCGCTCTCGACATCGGGAAGCAATCCGCCATTTTCTCACTTTCGTCGGAGGGTGTAACAATACGAACAGGGACGGATTCAAGTTGCACCAGTGGCCCAAAGATGCGAAAGTGGCAAGAAATTGCACGAAATTTGTTCAAAATACGAGGCTGTGGGGAAAGCCGACGAAATGGTCAGTCGTTTATCCCGCACACTTTACCGACGAAAGCTATGCTACGACAGAGATGGCAAGAATGTGTGGATATCCTGCGACACTCAAAGCAGATGCTGACATCAACTCCAAAACTGGACAGATCAGCTTTCAGGAAAAGAAAGCGGATGAGGGTATGTCTACAGAATATATTAATTGATGAAAACTTTATTCATTACTCGCGGTTTTACGTAAATTATTATATATAAACTGTGTTTACCAATAATTTAGCTTAAAAACATTTATTTTTTTCAATCATTCGAGTACATTCGGGTAGTCTTGTGTAATGCAGTATTTTGTGTCTATTTAGGTATGGTTAACCTGAGTGCTGAAATCGTGGAAAAATTAATGTTCTTAGCGCGCCTGAAATGGGCTGTCTGCACTCTCAAAGTGCATGTTGTTGCCAAATGTATTTCATATGCTGTAAACCTAATTCATAGATGTTAGTTTCCTTTAATGCCAAACAAACACATACCAATCGTTGGTTAGAATTCGTCCTCGCTTTCTCCCGTGTCGCTGGCTGTCGTGTCGTTTTCGTCGGTTTCGCTTGCATACGGTTCAAACCGATATGGCTCAATAGCTTCAGTTTCTTCTTCAATTTCGTTTTCGCTACCTGCCTCCACACTACAGCCATCCGTTTCAATACATGCGTAATCTGTTGAATCGCTTAAGCCGCTGAAATCCGAGTCTGAATCCGAGCTAATGTCGCTATAAACTTGCTGTTCTATCCGCCATGTTTGTTTGTATCGGCATCACTGTGTGACGTCACAGGAAAATGGACGGGTTAACGATGGTTAAAATCAGGCACTTTGAAGCTTTTTTTTATTGATATTGCGTGATGGGTAAAATTTTGAAAAAAAATTCGAAAAATAAAATAAGCCACTGGGAACTGATTTTTAATGGTTTTAACCCTTCTGAAATTGTGATAATGTTCCCCTTTATGAAGTCATTATTAGAGTCTTGAATTCACATATGTTACACCTATTCAGTTGACCTTTGTGTGACAGAAAGACAAATGTTATGCATAAATTCAATTATATTAAAAAGGGAACATTATGAAAAATGTCCACACATTGTATGAAGTACCAGTGACACAGGAAACCTATCCCATGGCATTTTTCTTTATTTAAATATAAGTGTATAATTAATCAAAGCAGTAATATTGTTTGGTTTTCATGGGTTGGTATAGGGGCCAAAATCATAATACATGTAATATTGCAATTTTCACGTCTCCCAACAGTTGACATTGTGACATTGTTTTCTTTGCCTGATTGAACCGTTATTTACTAATTGGCTTGTATGAAACAAGCACTGTATTTACTGTATAAATCTAGAGGTTTGTTGATGTCAATGGATCCAACACATTGCGTTTGTACATAAGATATTTGTAATATAAATGTAGTAAATCTGTTTATGTTATGTTTAAATTGCAATAAAACATGTACAGTACAATGTTTTTCTCCTTATTTCATAAAAATTGACAAAAACAAAAGATCTCTCTATGATTGATTAAAATGCCTTTTCAAGTCTGATTTTGGGGACATACTGTATGTAGCCTGGAATAAAAAGGCAAGATTTATGGGGGAGAATAAGTTAATGAATGGTGGCTCTCTTCAGTTGCATTCTCATGGGAATGCATTTGAGTGCTCCCACTCAAGGATTATTGCCTGACCAGAGATACTTTTTCCGTGCTCTCTTTATTGTGTGAATGCTCCAAAGCATTCACACATATGGTTTTCTATACCAAAATTCATCTATTTAAACTTATTCTTCTTCTTCTTCTCCAGATTTTGGCGCGTTCTACCTTCCACATTTTTCATTCAAACCCTTCCCTTGACAAATTCCAAAAATTCCCAGATTTCCCAAAATTCCAGGTTTTCCGGGACATTTTTCCCATTTAAAACTTCCACCATTTCCACATTTTACAACCCATTTAAACCGTTCCACCGCCAAGACATTCCTCTTAATCAGGACAAAAAAAAAAGTTGTTTTTTGAACTGGAAAAATACCCGGTTTTCCCGAAATTCCAGGAATTCCGTAATACTACTTCTCAATTCAACATGTTACTACCTCAAATTTCTCGACCGATTGGAAACATTTCAACACCAACCATTTCAATTAATTTTTTTTTACCATTTGCAATACAATTCCCGCTTTTCCCGAAATTCCCAATTTTTTCTGAAATTCCCATTGAAATCAATGGGACATTCTTCAAAGTTCCACAACTTCCACATTTTTCATCTGATCCAAACTGTTCCAACTTCTAAATATTCAGCCTGTTCAAGAATTGTGTGCTCTACTTCAACAATTCTAAAAAAAATTCCCGGATTTCCCATAATTACTTTTTTTTTTTTTTTTTTTTTTTTGCATTTTCCCCATTCAAAATTAATTGGCCATTTTTTCACACTTCCACACTCCCCACATTCTTCAACCCATTCAAACCATTCCACCTTTAACACTTTCCACCATTCTGGAAATTCAGAATACCCTTTTTCCAAGTTTAAAAAAAATTCCCGAAATTCCGTAATACCATTTACTTCTTCAACATTTCTTGCCCGATTTAAACAATTCTAAAACCAACCAATTCAGCTCATTTAGGACATTCATGCTCTGAATCATTTTCAAAAAATCCCGTGTTTCCCCAAATTCTCTAATTTCCAGGAAGTTCCAATTGAAATGAATGGGACATTTTTCCAAGTTGCGCAATTCCCACATTTATCAACCTATTCAAACCATTTCAACATCAACACATCCCACTCATCCTGGACATTCAAACAAACACTTTCCCAAGTTCCAAACCAAATTCCGGTTTTCCTGGAAATTCAAACTTTTCAACATTCAAACCATTCCAACATTCAAACCATTTCAGCGTTTCAACAATTTCAACATTTAAAACATTTCAACATTCACCCTTCATTCCATTAGTATTTCAGTTCAGCGTCAGCTTTTCAACATTTAAACCATTCCAACATTCAAACTATTCTTACATTCATACTACATTCTGTCAGCATTTCAGTTCAACTTCAGCATTGGAGCATTCGCACGCAATTCCTTCAGGAATTGCCTCTTCTAGTTACCATTTTTTTAGGGAGAACAATTGAAAACTATGCAAATAAAAGAGCCCATTAGACCAGTGTCCAACAAATCAATGTAAAGTGAACACTGATATTCAGTCCACTATTGTGCTTATAATAGTGGGAGCTAATCCTATTGTATAGTGGAAAGCATCATTACTATATTGTCATGTCTGTGTAATCATGTTTTGTTTTAGTCATGTTTTGTTTTGTTTAGTTATTGGACTCTTTAGTTTCTGGCTTTTCACTCCCTTGTCTTGTTTCCATAGTTACGCATTAGTTTCACCTGTTCCACGTTTGGACTCATTGTGCACTCTTGTTTGTCACCATAGCAACCCATTAGTTTTCACCTGTCACGTCACGCATTTTTTTCTCGTTTTGAGTCACGCACCTGTTTTTACTAATCATGTCTGTAGTATTTAAGTTCATTGTTTTCAGTTTGTCTTTCTGGCGACATCCGGATTCATACCCCTGTCACACTCTGTTTACCTCTGCGCACTTCATAGTCCATGCCAAGTAAGTTTTTGTTTATTAATGCCACAGTTAGTGTTTTTGTTTCATTGTTCACAGTTTCTGCCTATGTGCAAGTTTTGTTTTCAATAACCTAGTTTTGTACCTCCGCCATTGTGCGCGCTTTTCGTTTGTTCTTTTTTGATATATTAAATAAAACATGTACTTACATTCCCGTCTCGCCCGAGCCAACTTTCCGTTGCCTTCCGGAAAAGCAAACACCCAGGACCAAGTCGTGACATACAAACCCCGTTTCCATATGAGTTGGGAAATTGTGTTGGATGTAAATATAAACGGAATACAATGATTTGCAAATAATTTTCAACCCATATTCAGTTGAATATGCTACATAGACAACATATTTGATGTTCAAACTGATAAACTTTTTTTTTTTTTTGCAAATAATCATTAACTTTAGAATTTCATGCCAGCAACACGTGACAAAGAAGTTGGGAAAGGTGGCAATAAATACTGATAAAGTTGAGGAATGCTCATCAAACACTTATTTGGAACATCCCACAGGTGAACAGGCAAATTGGGAACAGGTGGGTGCCATGATTGGGTATAAAAGTAGATTCCATAAAATGCTCAGTCATTCACAAACAAAGATGGGGCGAGGGTCACCACTTTGTCAACAAATGCCTGAGCAAATTATTGAACAGTTTAAGAAAAACCTTTCTCAACCAGCTATTGCAAGGAATTTAGGGATTTCACCATCTACGGTCCGTAATATCATCAAAGGGTTCAGAGAATCTGGAGAAATCACTGCACGTAAGCAGCTAAGCCTGTGACCTTCGATCCTTCAGGCTGTACTGCATCAACAAGCGACATTAGTGTGTAAAGGATATCACCACATGGGCTCAGGAACACTTCAGAAACCCACTGTCAGTAACTACAGTTGGTCACTACATCTGTAAGTGCAAGTTAAAACTCTCCTATGCAAGGCGAAAACCGTTAATCAACAACACCCAGAAACGCCGTCAGCTTCGCTGGGCCTGAGCTCATGTAAAATGGACTGATACAAAGTGGAAAAGTGTTCTGTGGTCTAACGAGTCCACATTTCAAATTGTTTTTGGAAACTGTGGACGTCGTGTCCTCCGGACCAAAGAGGAAAAAACCATCCGGATTGTCATAGGCGCAAAGTTGAAAAAACAGCATCTGTGATGGTATGGGGGTGTATTAGTGCCCAAGACATGGGTAACTTACACATCTGTGAAGGCGCCATTAATGCTGAAAGGTACATACAGGTTTTGGAGCAACATATGTTGCCATCCAAGCAACGTTACCATGGACGCCCCTGCTTATTTCAGCAAGACAATGACAAGCCATGTGTTACATCAACAAGGCTTCATAGTAAAAGAGTGCAGGTACTAGACTGGCCTGCCTGTAGTTCAGACCTGTCTCCCATTGAAAATGTGTGGTGCATTATGAAGCCTAAAATACCACAACGGAGCCCCCCGGACTGTTGAACAACTTAAGTTGTACATCAAGCAAGAATGGGAAAGAATTCCACCTGAGAAGCTTAAAAAATGTGTCTCCTCAGTTCCCAAACGTTTACTGAGTGTTGATAAAAGGAAAGGCCATGTAACACAGTGGTGAACATGCCCTTTCCCAACTGCTTTGGCAGGTGTTGCAGCCATGAAATTCTAAGTTAATTATTATTTGCAAAAAAAAAAAAAAGTTTATGAGTTTGAACATCAAACATCTTGTCTTTGTAGTGCATTCAATTGAATATGGGTTGAAAAGGATTTGCAAATCATTGTATTTCGTTTATATTTACATCTAACACAATTTCCCAACTCATATGGAAACGGGGTTTGTATATAAATGTGGGTTGTTTATGACACCAGGTTTCTTTACCACAATGAAATACTTAAATATTTAAAATTATGGACTATACCATTACTTTACAGTCCAAATTAGTGCAAGGACTGGCAGAACAAAATCAGGGCCCAAATATAGATTTAGCAAGCTCGAAAAAGAGCAATGAAGTGTGACAGGCTTGGCTTGTTCAAGTAATGCATCCAGCAGTCGTGTCCACTGTCAGCAAAACCGGCCTTTACTTGACATAAAGTGTCGGTGAGTTTTCCAAAAACAGCTGGAAAATGAACTTATAATGACTTCACAGCAATGAACAAAAACCCCATCATGTCATACTTGGAGAGCAGGACATTTCCAAGACAGGAATTTGAAAACAATTGAAGATGATATTCTGTGACTACAACTTTACAGACAATTTAACTTCTCTTAAGAGGCCATTTACCAACAGAGCTAGAGTGGCAAGCACTGTTTAAATTCCCTTTGTGAATATAAAACCCATTTTACCATGTACCAGCGTATGTTACGATTCCCCTGTTTCAATGTGTTACTGCCATTCAAAGAGCATGTGGTTCTGACTAACCAAAGATGTTAATCGCTGCAGCTTTAGTCAGTGGCCTGACTCCTCTGCAATGCACCATTTTTTCCTCATTCTCCAACATTTGCTTACACCTTCAAAGCAGTTTGCTTTACCCAAATTGCGGTTACCTAAGGGGAATGTCTCATCGTCTCCATAAACAGAAACAACATATTGCGTGGCTGAGGACTCACCACCATGGAAAACCTTTACCAAGGTTGGCCAGTGCAGACCCCACGCTTCCACCAGCATGGAAAAACCATGCACTGACACATCGCAAAGTCAGCAAAAAGACAACCGCATTTCCTGAGCTGTCAAACCTGAACATGAACCTTCAGGCTTCACATCTGTAAAAATCCAATGTCTTTGGACTGTTTATAGAACCTTTTTCCTTTGCCCTGTCAGATTGCTTCACATTCTTGTTTCTTAGTAAATCCTACTGTATCAGTGGAAGCCACAGAACAAATTGTTTTAATGAGACCTTTAACCACTCATATTGCATGCCAAAGCTGTGGGTAGCCAATCTATTTTCAGTAAATATGACCGATTCACCATGTCAAATTGTGTGCAAATGCTATGAGATTCTCTTCAAGCAGAAAGTAATTGGTAATGATAAGTTGATATCAATACACCGGTTGCCAAAGAATGTCCGATATGGCGTAAAATCTATATTGCGATAAATATTGCAGCACAATGTATTATTTGGTATGAACAGCAAATGATAATATGACTATTACAAAGGCTCGCAGTTTGGCTGCCGGTGTATGCGATAACATGTTGTGCCTTTTCCGGTTGTAATATTTTATTGGGCATGACGTTAAAGTGCATCCGGCAGTGGAGGCTCCTCTATGGGGTCTTGGGGAACTAGAAGGTTAACCCCTTTACTACTGTTACCCCAGGTGGCCCTTGGCAAAGGCCTAGTACCTGACTGCCCCCTAGCCATGGATACGGTGAAGACCTCAACGACGGAGCAGGCGGAAGACGGTAGATTTAAGAACTACCATAACGGCTGCAAAGGCGGCAGAAGGTTGCAGCAGAAAAGGGTCCCCAGTCGTCTTGGACTCCATGCCACTGGACCCTGACCCGATTCTGTCAAGGATCGTGTGGTGACTGTCTGTGCACCAGTCTCCCCACGTTAAACTAAGTCACGCACAGGCATCCTCCATAAAGGGATAGACCCCTACCAGGAGGATCGTCATACTCGTTCGAGTGACCGCCGATGATGATAATTTTATTAAAAGTATTATTAATTTACTTGCTAATAGTAGTACTGTTAGTACTACAGTACTAATAGTAGAACTGTCAATAGTTGGTTACTTTTTGTTGTAACATGGTTCTATCTACACTTCTGTTTAACTGTAAAGGGCACCTATTTTTTCGTGACTTGGCTTCTTTACATTTGTTTTGGGCAATACTACAAACTGGGTAATTGATCCAATACCAAGTACCGTAGTTTTGGACCGTAAGGCACGTCGATTATTAGGCACATTAGAGGGGTCATATTTAGATTTTTTTTCTACATTCAAAACACTTCCTTGTGGTCTATATAATGGTTCTTTGATCAAAATGTTGATTGATTATGTTTTACAGACCATTTTCAAGCCACTTTCTGACGGTCTCTTCAGGATGTGCCATTTTGTATTTATGGCCTCCACTTTGGTAGCGTCTTCTCCCTGTCTTTGTCATGATCCGTGGTCCGGATCATGTTTTTGTTATGTTCCGTTAGTTTTGGACTCTTTTAGTTCCTGTTTGACACCTGAGTTTGTTTCAGTTACCATGGCTACTTATGATTTTCACCTGCCTCTGGTGTTCGGGACGCGCACCTGCTTCTAATCAGAGGACTATTTAAGCCTGCCTTTGCCAGTCAGTCGTCCTGGCGTCATTATTGGTTTCATGCCCCAGTTTCGTGTTTTTTCTATGCCATAGTTAATGCTAAATGTTTCATGCCTCAGTTTCGTGTTTGTTTCATGCCACAGTTTCGTGAGGTGCATGTCTATAGTTTAATGTCCTAAGTTTTCGTCTTAGCTTCCGCGTGCGATAGGCACGCTTGTCTTCGGGTTGTTTTCTGTTTTGTACCTCGTTGATTGTTTCTTAAAATTAAATCATGTTCCTACCTGCAAGTCCTGTCCGGAGTCGTCCGTTTGCCTTCCTGGGAGAACGACCCCGCAGTATGCGAAAACCACGTCGTGACAGTCTTCATTTGTTACAGGTTTTAGTGTGTCCGTAGCGAGTCGACTGACAGATATAAGTTAGAACTATACGCTACTTTATATTAGAACTTGTAACAGCGGAGGATGAATGCACCACAACAAGAGGATAAAGCTAAATAAGGAGCTTATTGACTACGACGAGGACTACAATGGCGAACGCACGCAAATTTAAGTACGATTTGAAAAGCTGGATTTAAATAATAGGGTGAAACAAAACGCCCAAATATACAGTCGTGGTCAAAAGTTTACATACACTTGTAAAGAACATAATGTCATGGCTGTCTCGAGTTTCCAATAGTTTCTACAACTCTTATTTTTTTGTGATAGAGTGATTGGAGCACATACTTGTTGGTCGCAAAAAACATTCATGAAGTTTGGTTCTTTTATGAATTTATTATGAGTCTACTGAAAATGTGACCAAATCTGCTGAGTCAAAAGTATACATACAGCAATGTTAATATTTGGTTACATGTCCCTTGGCAAGTTTCACTGCAATAAGGCGCTTTTGGTAGCCATCCACAAGCTTCTGAATTTTTGACCACTCCTCTTGACAAAATTGGTGCAGTTCAGCTAAATTTGTTGGTTTTCTGACATGGACTTGTTTCTTCAACATTGTCCACACGTTTAAGTTAGGACTTTGGCAAGGCCATTTTAAAACCTTAATTCTAGCCTGATTTAGCCATTCCTTTACCACTTTTGACGTGTGTTTGGAGTCATTGTCCTGTTGGAACACCCAACTGCGCCCAAGACCCAACCTCCGGGCTGATGATTTTAGGTTGTCCTGAAGAATTTGAAGGTAATCCTCCTTTTTCATTATCTCATTTACTCTTTGTGAAACACCAGTTCCATTGGCAGCAAAACAGTGAAGTGAAGTGAAGTGAATTATATTTATATAGCACTTTTCTCTAGTGACTCAAAGTGCTTTACATAGTGAAACCCAATATCTAAGTTACATTTAAACCAGTGTGGGTGGCACTGGGAGCAGGTGGGTAAAGTGTCTTGCCCAAGGACTGAGACTCACTGGCTTTGGCTCATTTTCTGTGAAGAACATATATCAGAATACATATTTAATGTCCACACACCATACACCCTCCCTACACATTTCTATTACATATAAGATGTCCGGGTCCACTGGAACCGGGGATAATAGAAGTGTGGAAATTGATTTTCTGTGTACCACACACACACACACACACACACACACACACACACACACACACACACACACACACACACACAGCACACACACACACAGAAGGCCTAGACAGGAGGAGGACAGAGTGTAGGTACACAGAACATCAGAGGGTCAAATGTGCGAGAAAATGAGAGCAGACAGTGTTGACAAACAATGTTGCAACCTTGTGTGGGAACCGCAGGTGCAGAAACACACAAGAAGAATCCCTGTGGGATGCAAAAACTGGCAGAGAAATGTCCATGCAACGTTCATATTGTTGTTACTCAGCCAGCGTTTGTGGGTCTGATGGACCCGTTGCATTTTGTGTCTTTTAATGCCTCACAATCAAACACTTTTATGTTAAAATACTGAACAGATGTTTACCTTATCCCAATAAACATCTGTTCAGTATTTTAACATAAAAGTGTTTGATTGTGAGGCATTAAAAGCCACAAAATGCAAGGGGTCCATCAGACCCACAAACACTGGCTGAGTAACAACAATATGAACGTTGCATGGAAATTTGTCTGCCAGTTTCTGCATCCCACAGGGATTATTCTTTTGTGTTTCTGCACCTGCGGTTCCCACAGAAGGTTGCAACATTGTTTGTCAACACTGTCTGCTCTCATTTTGTCGCACATTTGACCCTCTGATGTTCTGTTAAAATACTGAACAGATGTTTATTGGGATAAGGTAAACATCTCTTCAGTATTTTAACATAAAAGTGTTTGATTGTGAGGCATTAAAAGCCACAAAATGCAACGGGTCCATCAGACCCACAAAAGCTGGCTGAGTAACAACAATATGAACGTTGCATGGAAAATTTCTCTGCCAGTTTCTGCATCCCACAGGGATTCTTCTTGTGTGTTTCTGCACCTGTGGTTCCCACACAAGGTTGCAACATTGTTTGTCAACACTATCTGCTCTCATTTTCTCGCACATTTAACCCTCTGATGTTCTGTTAAAATACTGAACAGATGTTTATTGGGATAAGGGAAACATCTGTTCAGTATTTTAACATAAAAGTGTTTGATTGTGAGGCATTAAAAGCCACAAAATGCAACGGGTCCATCAGACCCACAAACACTGTTTCCCTTATCCCAATAAACATCTGTTCAGTATTTTAACATAAAAGTGTTTGATTGTGAGGCATTAAAAGCCACAAAATGCAACGGGTCCATCAGACCCACAAACACTGGCTGAGTAACAACAATATGAACGTTGCATGGAAAATTTCTCTGCCAGTTTCTGCATCCCACAGGGATTCTTCTTGTGTGTTTCTGCACTTGCGGTTCCCACACAAGGTTGCAACATTGTTTGTCAACACTGTCTGCTCTCATTTTGTCGCACATTTGACCCTCTGATGTTCTATTAAAATACTGAACAGATGTTTATTGGGATAAGGTAAACATCTGTTCAGTATTTTAACATAAAAGTGTTTGATTGTGAGGCATTAAAAGCCACAAAATGCAACGGGTCCATCAGACCCACAAACACTGTTTACCTTATCCCAATAAACATCTGTTCAGTATTTTAACATAAAAGTGTTTGATTGTGAGGCATTAAAAGCCACAAAATGCAATGGGTCCGTCAGACCCACAAAAGCTGGCTGAGTAACAACAATATGAACGTTGCATGGAAAATTTCTCTGCCAGTTTCTGCATCCCACAGGGATTCTTCTTGTGTGTTTCTGGACCTGCGGTTCCCACACAAGGTTGCAACATTGTTTGTCAACACTATCTGCTCTCATTTTCTCGCACATTTAACCCTCTGATGTTCTGTTAAAATACTGAACAGATGTTTATTGGGATAAGGGAAACATCTGTTCAGTATTTTAACATAAAAGTGTTTGATTGTGAGGCATTAAAAGCCACAAAATGCAACGGGTCCATCAGACCCACAAACACTGTTTACCTTATCCCAATAAACATCTGTTCAGTATTTTAACATAAAAGTGTTTGATTGTGAGGCATTAAAAGCCACAAAATGCAACGGGTCCATCAGACCCACAAACACTGGCTGAGTAACAACATTACACAAGGGTTAAATTGATCTGTGCCAACTTGCTGATCTTTGGATGAATGTATGATACTTTTTACACTGTAACAAATTAACCAAATCATGGTACATCTATAATAACCTTGACATAATACTGTTCCTGCAGAATAAAGTTCAATATTTCAGAACTGACTGTGTGCACTGGGAAAAAGAATACATCATTTGATCTAATCATTGCATGAATTGATTAGGAGGAGCAAAATAAATAAATTACAGTACTGTTAACTCTTGTCTGTCAGCATTAATATACTTACTAAATCAATTTTAGTAGACTGTTGAACTGTTGACTCCCGTGTAACTTTTACTAAACCTAATCGAAATTTCATTCTGCCCTTCTTGAATTCAAGACGTCACTCTTTTAGGGTGTTAAGCGTTTTGACGTCTATTGCACCAAAAACACTGAGGAAGAAAAGAGACTTTTTCCACTGAATGTGCATTCCCTTTTCCATGCTTACACTTCGAGTCATTCAAGTAGCGACTGCAACCGGTGAATATAATATTATCTTCATTTGTGTGATGACTTCATTCCTGTCTAAAGTGACCACAAAGTGTCTAGCGGTAATTTAAGTATCTGGAATAGAATCCTGTCTCTGCTATTTTGACGAGAGTTCAACCGAGGTGACGAAACAGTGATGCGTGTTAACTATTTGATTGTCGATGCATGCTAGCTAATATCTGGATCGAAATTAAATTGTACAATAAATGAGATAAGGAAAACGTATAATAAGCACAGGAGCAAAAATGTACCGGTGAATATGGCATCTTTCCTTTCATTCACAAGGCATTCCTCTCCTGCTGTAAAATGCGTGTGATGCATATGGGAGTTATTAAGGATGCCTGAAATTGGAAAATCATAATGATGTGGTGAATACTCATTTCATTGTTTAGTGGAACTTTGGAATTCCTGTTCCTTTTCCCATTTTCCAAAGGATCAGCATTTGAACTGATTTCCAACTGTGGATATGTGCAGATTTGCCTATATCCTGACAAGCCCTGACCGCTGCTTCATGCGCCGTCTGATGTTGTTCCAGAGCATAGCGCCGTCCTCTGTAGGGACCTGAAGGAAATCTCTTTGAGATCGTCAAACTATATTTTCCTCTGCTTCAATTTTTAGAAAATATATATACGTAGGTATTTTAATGACGTAATATTTGCCTCACGTTTTTCAACACGTGAGCTTTAAGTAATACTGTATGTTTATGCCACAGCTTTATTTGTCAATATCCATCCATCCATCCATCTTCTTCCGCTTATCCGAGGTCGGGTCGCGGGGGCAGCAGCTTAAGCAGGGAAGCCCAGACTTCCCTCTCCCCAGCCACTTCGTCCAGCTCCTCCCGGGGGATCCCGAGGCGTTCCCAGGCCAGCCGGGAGAGATAGACTTCCCAGCGTGTCCTGGGTCTTCCCCGTGGCCTCCTACCGGTCGGACGTGCCCGAAACACCTTCCTAGGGAGGCGTTCGGGTGGCATCCTGACCAGATGCCCGAACCACCTCATCTGGCTCCTCTCGATGTGGAGGAGCAGCAGTTTTACTTTGAGCTCCCCCCGAATGACAGAGCTTCTCACCCTATCTCTAAGGGAGAGCCCCGCCACTCGGCGGAGGAAACTCATTTCGGCCGCTTGTACCCGTGATCTTGTCCTTTCGGTCATGACCCAAAGCTCATGACCATAGGTGAGGATGGGAACGTAGATCGACCGGTAAATCGAGAGCTTTGCCTTCCGGCTCAGCTCCTTCTTCACCACAACGGATCGATACAGCGTCCGCATTACTGAAGACGCCGCACCGATCCGCCTGTCGATCTCACGATCCACTCTTCCCCCACTCGTGAACAAGACTCCGAGGTACTTGAACTCCTCCACTTGGGGCAAGATCTCCTCCCCAACCCGGAGATGGCACGCCACCCTTTTCCGGGAGAGAACCATGGACTCGGACTTGGAGGTGCTGATTCCCGTCCCAGTCGCTTCACACTCGGCTGCGAACCGATCCAGTGAGAGCTGAAGACCTTGGCCGGAGGAAGCCATCAGGACCACATCATCTGCAAATAGCAGAGACCTAATCCTGCAGCCACCAAACCAGATACCCTCAACGCCCTGACTGCGCCTAGAAATTCTGTCCATAAAGGTTATGAACAGAATCGGTGACAAAGGGCAGCCTTGGCGGAGTCCAACCCTCACTGGAAACGTGTCCGACTTACTGCCGGCAATGCGGACCAAGCTCTGACACTGATTATACAGGGAGCGAACTGCCACAATAAGACAGTCCGTTACCCCATACTCTCTGAGCACTACCCACAGGACTTCCCGGGGTACACGGTCGAATGCCTTCTCCAAGTCCACAAAGCACATGTAGACTGGTTGGGCAAACTCCCATGCACCCTCAAGGACCCTGCCGAGAGTATAGAGCTGGTCCACAGTTCCACGACCAGGACGAAAACCACACTGTTCCTCCTGAATCCGAGGTTCGACTATCCGGCGTAGCCTCCTCTCCAGTACACCTGAATAGACCTTACCGGGAAGGCTGAGGAGTGTGATCCCACGATAGTTGGAACACACCCTCCGGTTCCCCTTCTTAAAGAGAGGAACCACCACCCCGGTCTGCCAATCCAGAGGTACCGCCCCCGATGTCCACGCGATGTTGCAGAGCCTTGTCAACCAAGACAGCCCCACAACATCCAGAGCCTTAAGGAACTCCGGGCGGATCTCATCCACCCCCGGGGCCTTGTCAATAATTGGTCCCAAATACAAATTTAAAAAAATAAATTGTTCAGAACACTATAATAAAACACTTTCAGTCCTTCTTCCATTTCAGAGTTAACAATTTTGATATATTAAAGATATTTCTTTGATATAGCAGTATGTGGATGATAGCAATATACACTATATTGCCTATAGTACAAACCCCGTTTCCATATGAGTTGGGAAATTGTGTTAGATGTAAATATAAACGGAATACAGTGATTTGCAAATCCTTTTCAACCCATCTTCAATTGAATGCACTACAAAGACAACATATTTGATGTTCAAACTCATAAACTTTATTATTTTTTTTGCAAATAATAATTAACTTAGAATTTCATGGCTGCAACACGTGCCAACGTAGTTGGGAAAGGACATGTTCACCACTGTGTTACATCACTTTTTCTTTTAACCACACTTAATAAACGTTTGGGAACTGAGAAGACACATTTTTTAAGCTTCTCAGTTGGAATTCTTTCCCATCCTTGCTTGATGTACAGCTTAAGTTGTTCAACAGTCCGGGGGTCTCCGTTGTGGTATTTTAGGCTTCATAATGTGCCACAAATTTTCAATGGGAGACAGTTCTGAACTACAGGCAGGCCAGTCTAGTACCCGCAGTCTTTTACTATGAAGCCACGTTGATGTAACACGTGGCTTGGCATTGTCTTGCTGAAATAAGCAGGGGCGTCCATGGTAACGTTGCTTGGATGGCAACATATGTTGCTCCAAAACCTGTATGTACCTTTCAGCATTAGTGGCGCCTTCACAGATGTGTAAGTTACCCATGTCTTGGGCACTAATACACCCCCATACCATCACAGATGCTGGCTTTTCAACTTTGCGCCTATAACAATCCGGATGGTTCTTTTCCTCTTTGGTCCGGAGGGCACGACGTCCACAGTTTTCAAAAACAATTTGAAGTGTGGACTCGTCAGACAACAGAACACTTTTCCACTTTGTATCAGTCCATCGTAGATGAGCTCAGGCCCAGCGAAGCCAACGACGTGTCTGGGTGTTGTTGATAAACGGTTTGCGCCTTGCATAGGAGAGTTTTAACTTGCACTTACAGATGTAGCGACCAACTGTAGTTACTGACAGTGGGTTTCTGAAGTGTTCCTAAGCCCATGTGGTGATATCCTTTACACACTGATGTCGTTTGTTGATGCAGTACAGCCTGAGGGATCGAAGGTCACAGGCTTAGCTGCTTACGTGCAGTGATTTCTCCAGATTCTCTGAACCCTTTGATGATATTACGGACCGTAGATGGTGAAATCCCTAAATTCCTTGCAACAGCTGGTTGAGAAAGTTTTTTCTTAAACTGTTCAAAAATTTGCTTACGCATTTGTTGACAAAGTGGTGACCCTCGCCCCATCCTTGTTTGTGAATGACTGAGCATTTCATGGAATCTACTTTTATACCCAATCATGGCACCCACCTGTTCCCAATTTGCCTGTTCACCTGTGGGATGTTCCAAATAAGTGTTTGATGAGCATTCCTCAACTGTATCAGTATTTATTGCCACCTTTTCCAACTTCTTTGTCACGTGTTGCTGCCATCAAATTCTAAAGTTAATGATTATTTGCAACAAAAAAAAATGTTTATCAGTTTGAACATCAAATATGTTGTCTTTGTAGCATATTCAACTGAATATGGGTTGAAAATTATTTGCAAATCATTGTATTCCGTTTATATTTACATCTAACACAATTTCCCAACTCATATGGAAACGGGGTTTGCATTTGGCCACCTGCCTTGACTCACATATAAACTTGAAGTGCCATCCCATTCCTAACCCATAGGGTTCAATATGATGTCGGTCCACCGTTTGCAGCTATTACAGCTTCAACTCTTCTGGGAAGGCTGTCCACAAGGTTGCGGAATGTGTTTATAGGATTTTTCGACCATTCTTCCAAAAGCGCATAGGTGAGGTCACACAACAACTGGTCAAGAAAGCCTGGCTCTCAAGTCTCCGTTCTAATTCATCCCAAAGGTGTTCTATTGGGCTCAGGTCAGGACTCTGTGCAGGCCAGTCAAGTTCATCCAAACCAGACTCTGTCATCCATGTCTTTATGGACCTTGCTTTGTGCACGGGTGCACAGTCATGTTGGAAGACGAAGGGGCCCGCTCCAAACTGTTCCCACAAGGTTGGGAGCATGGAATTGTCCAAAATGTTTTGGTATCCTGGAGCATTCAAGGTTCCTTTCACTGGAACTAAGGGGCAAAGCCCAACTCCTGGAAGACAACCTCACACTATAATTCCTCCTCCACCAAATTTCACACCCGGCACAATGCAGTCCGAAATGTACCGTTCTCCTGGCAACCTCCAAACCCAGACTCGTCCATCAGATTGCCAGATAAAAACGCATGATTCATCACTGCTCTAGAATCAAGCGACGACGTGCTTTACACCACTACATCCGACTCTTTGCATTGGACTTGGTGATGTAAGGCAGTGGTTCTCAACCTTTTTTCAGAGATGTACCCCCCTGTGAATTTTTTTTAAATTCAAGAACCCCCTAATCAGAGCAAAGCATTTTTGGTTGAAAAAAGAGATAAAGAAGTAAAATACAGCACTATATCATCAGTTTCTGATTTATTAAATTGTATAACAGTGCAAAATATTGCTCATTTGGGGTTTTTATTTATATTTATAAAGGATTTTTGAATTGTTGCTATTTTTAGAATATTTTAAAAAAAATCTCACGTACCCCTTGGCATACCTTCAAGTACCCCCTATTTGAGAACCACTGATGTCGGGATTAGATG
This sequence comes from Nerophis lumbriciformis, assembly GCF_033978685.3. Taxonomy (NCBI): domain Eukaryota; kingdom Metazoa; phylum Chordata; class Actinopteri; order Syngnathiformes; family Syngnathidae; genus Nerophis; species Nerophis lumbriciformis. The sequence continues at coordinate 22,514,021 of NC_084559.2, forward strand.
CAGCTGCTCAGCCATGGAAACCCATTCCATGAAGATCTCTGCGTACTGTACGTGGGCTAATTGGGAGGTCACATGAAGTTTGGAGCTCTGTAGCAACTGACTGTGCAGAAAGTCGGCGACCTCTTTGTACTATGCGCTTCAGCATCCGCTGACCCCTCTCTGTCAGTTTACGTGGCCTACCACTTTGGGGCTGAGTTGCTGTTGTTCCCAAACTTTTCCATTTTCTTATAATAAAGCCGACGGTTGACTTTGGAATATTTAGCGAGGAAATTTTACGACTGGATTTGTTGCACAGGTGGCATCCTATGACGCTGGAAATCACTGAGAGCGACCCATTCTTTCACAAATGTTTCTAGAAACAGTCTCCATGCCTAAGTGCTTGATTTTACACACCTGTGGCCGGGCCAAGTGATTAGGACACCTGATTCTGATCATTTGGATGGGTGGCCTAATACTTTTGGCAATATAGTGTACGATCTTTGAGACATGGCTTAAAGACATGTTTCTAAACTATTACTTGAGGATGCCAGCATTACACATAAAAACTGCTAATATCTATTCAACTTAGCAAATCTAATTTCCCCATTGTGGGATGAATACAAGTCTATCCTGTCCTGTCCTATCCTATACCACAGCTGAAAATCCTGTCAAAGTGATATTAGGAAACATCCATTTTAATGAGTTCTCCCACTCACTCTTAATAATGTGCCCTGTGTAGTCCAAAACATTACACAACACAGTACCCTAAGGGCCTTCAGACCAGTTCTAGCCAATGAGTCAAAACTACTGGAACATGGATTAGTTCCCCCACTCACAAAAAAAAAATAGACTGCTTTAATGAAGGAAAATATGAACAAAGAGAGAACTTAATAAAACGATTTATGTCTTGGAATTTGATTGACGTTATTCGTTTCGATAGTGAATTCGTCATGCAGTCGTCGGTTCACTGATATACACAATTTACCTGTGTTAGAGTTTTATAAATGTATTTGTGTACTCCAGGAAAATGTTTTCATCGGGCATGCTGAGGAATGTGTTCGGGGAACATAGACAAGACAAGGGTTGCGGTAACGACGTAATCTGTGATTTTAAAGGGGAACATTATCACCAGACCTATGTAAGCGTCAATATATACCTTGATGTTGCAGAAAAAGGACCATATATTTTTTTAACTGATTTCCAAACTCTCCATCCATCCATCCATCCATCCATCCATCTTCTTCCGCTTATCCGAGGTCGGGTCGCGGGGGCAGCAGCCTAAGCAGGGAAGCCCAGACTTTCCTCTCCCCAGCCACTTCGTCCAGCTCCTCCCGGGGGATCCCGAGGCGTTCCCAGGCCAGCCGGGAGACATAGTCTTCCCAATGTGTCCTGGGTCTTCCCCGCGGCCTCCTACCGGTCGGACGTGCCCTAAACACCACCCGAGGGAGGCGATTGGGTGGCATCCTGACCAGATGCCCGAACCACCTCATCTGGCTCCTCTCGATGTGGAGGAGCAGCGGCTTTACTTTGAGCTCACCCCGGATGACAGAGCTTCTCACCCTATCTCTAAGGGAGAGCCCTGACACCCGGCGGAGGAAACTCATTTCGGCCGCTTGTACCCGTGATCTTGTCCTTTTGGTCATAACCCAAAGCTCATGACCATAGATGAGGATGGGAACGTAGATCGACCGGTAAATTGAGAGCTTTGCCTTCCGGCTCAGCTCCTTCTTCACCACAACGGATCGATACAGCGTCCGCATTACTGAAGATTCCGCACTGTTGATCTCACGATCCACTCTTCCCTCACTCGTGAACAAGACTCCGAGGTACTTGAACTCCTCCACTTGGGGCAGGGTCTCCTCCCCAACCCGGAGATGGCACTCCACACTTTTCCGGGCGAGAACCATGGACTCGGACTTGGAGGTGCTGATTCTCATCCCAGTCGCTTCACACTCGGCTGCGAACCGATCCAGCAAGAGCTGAAGATCCTGGATTTCCGAACTCTAAATGGGTGAATTTTGGCGAATTAAACGCCTTTCTATTATTCGCTCTCGGAGCGATGACGTCACAACGTGACGTCACATTGGGAAGCAATCCGCCATTTTCTCACTTTCGTCGGTGTGTTGTCGGAGGGTGTAACAACACGAACAGGGACGGATTCAAGTTGCACCAGTGGCCCAAAGATGCGAAAGTGGCAAGAAATTGGACGAAAGTTGTTCAAAAAACGAGGCTGTGGGGAAAGTCGACGAAATGGTCGGTCGTTTGTTCCGCACACTTTACCGACGAAAGCTATGCTACGACAGAGATGACAAGAATGTGTGGATATCCTGCGACACTCAAAGCAGATGCTGACATCAACTCCAAAACTGGACAGATCAGCTTTCAGGAAAAGAGAGCGGATGAGGGTATGTCTACAGAATATATTAATTGATGAAAACTTTATTCATTACTCGCGGTTTTACGTAAATTATTATACATAAACTGTGTTTACCAATAATTTAGCTTAAAAACATTTATTTTTTTCAATCATTCGAGAACATTCGGGTAGTCTTGTGTAATGCAGTATTTTGTGTCTATTTAGGTATGGTTAACCTGAGTGCTGAAATCGTGGAAAAATATATGTTCTTAGCGCGCCTGAAATGGGCTGTCTGCACTCTCAAAGTGCATGTTGTTGCCAAATGTATTTCATATGCTGTAAACCTAGTTCATAGTTGTTAGTTTCCTTTAATGCCAAGCAAACACATACCAATCGTTGGTTAGAAGGCGATCGCCGAATTCGTCCTCGCTTTCTCCCGTGTCGCTGGCTGTCGTGTCGTTTTCGTCGGTTTCGCTTGCATACGGTTCAAACCGATATGGCTCAATAGCTTCAGTTTCTTCTTCAATTTCGTTTTCGCTACCTGCCTCCACATTACAACCATCCGTTTCAATACATGCGTAATCTGTTGAATCGCTTAAGCCGCTGAAATCCGAGTCTGAATCTGAGCTAATGTCGCTATACCTTGCTGTTCTATGTTTGTTTGTATTGGCATCACTGTGTGACGTCACAGGAAAATGGACGGGTGTATATAACGATGGTTAAAATCAGGCACTTTGAAGCTTTTTTTAGGGATATTGCGTGATATGTATGGAAACGGGGTTTGTATTTAGGGAGAGTCAATTAAAAATTACTTTTATCTTTAATTATGATCATGATTTCTGGTTATGTTAGGCCAGCAGAGAAGGCCTAGCTGCATTTCGATGACGTATAGGTTGAAGGATACGTATCTGATTTATATCCACATACGAAAGAGGCCTGGGTCGGATTTGAAAAAAAATGGAATTGTACTGTTCACATTGACATTAAACAAATCAGATAGGCTTCATGTCACATATTGACCTGCAATGTGAACATAGCCCAGATGTGCTGTGTGACTGGCTAGTGACAACTCCGAGAGGCACCGTGGCTTTCTTTCAAAGTCAGCTTGGATAGGCTCCAGGTCACCTATGACTGCGAGATTAACACACGGTATATAGAAAACGTATGGATGGAAAAACAGTATGTCTAAGTGAAACCAGGCATGTCTTTCGGCGTTAGCGTCATGGTCAAAATGCGGTTAAAGGGACAAACGTTAACCACTACATTTAGTATGTAACACACTTTTAAGTGTGAGGGGCAACGATTTCTGGGTTAGAGTGTCCGCCCTGAGATCGGTTGGTTGTGAGTTCAAACCCTGGCCGAGTCATACCAAAGACTATAAAAATGGGACCCATTACCTCCCTTCTTGGCATTCAGCATCAAGGTTTGGAATTGGGGGTTAAATAACTGAAAAATTATTTCCGGGCGCAGCCACCGCTGCTGCTCATTGCTCCTCTCACTTCCCAGGGAGTGAACAAGGGGATGGGTCAAATGCAGAGGACAAATTTCACCACACCTAGTGTGTGTGACAATCATTGGTACTTCAACATTAGTATTGGTGATTTCCTATAGAACATGTGTTAGGCTATGTCTACACTAAGCCGGATAACCCCTTAAACGAATAATTATTTAGCCTAAGCCAAGTTTCAACCACACTAAACCAAGGTCCCCCTCCTTGTATAAGTCTTTACACGGGTAAGTGCGTCGTCTATTTCTTGAATCGCCGGCTCTTAGCTTTTTATGGACACATTGATCGTTTACGAACTGAGTTCGGAGAGGAAGTGACGGCACACGGCAAAAACTGAAATCTAAGTAAGATTAAATATCTCAATTAAGGGTGATATTTGCTTATTTTCTGTATGATAAGATAATTCTTCTCACTAAGCAGATTTTATGTTCGAGTGTTTTACTTGTTTTAAGGGTTTTGGTCCTAAATGATCTCAGTAAGATATTACAGCTTGTTGCTGAGATTTTATGACCTATATTGAGTAAAACATGCTTGAAACTAGAATATCAAGTGTTGCAAAGCTGTGTCATCAACACTCACAAGTATAAAACTACTTTTTTTAAAGTAATAATTTCTTATTTCAAGCATGAACAAAAAAATCATGATTTTGACACAATTGTGTCTCATAATTAAAACGGATGATAGCCAAATGGACTTTGCTGTTTTATTTTCAATGAAACAAGAGAAAATACGTACTCATATAGTAGTACTCAGGTAAATTCTTCAAAATTACAATAAAGAAAAATTTGGCTGGGGGCCAGGCTGTATATATATATCAGGGGTCGGCAACCCAAAATGTTGAAAGAGCCTTATTGGACCAAAAATACGAAAACAAATCTGTCTGGAGGCGCAAAAAATTAAAAGCCATATTACATACAGATAGTGTGTCATGAGATATAAATTGAATTAATATTCCGCCCGATTGTAGCTGAGATAGGCTCCAGCGCCCCCCGCGACCCCAAAGGGAATAAGCGGTAAAAAATGGATGGATGGATGGATTAAAGGAAACTAAATGAGCTCAAATTAGCTACAAATGAGGCATAATGATGCAATATGTACATATAGCTAGCCTAAATAGCATGTTAGCATCGATTAGCTCGCAGTCATGCAGTGACCAAATATGTCTGATTAGCACTCCACACAAGTCAATAACATCAACAAAACTCACCTTTGTGGATTCATGCACAACGTTAAAAGTTTGGTGGACAAAATGAGACAGAAAAATAAGTGGCATAAAACACGTCCTAGAAAGTCGCAGAAAGATATACATGTAAACAAACTAAGGTGAGTTCAAGGACTGCCAAAATTAGTAGGACAAAACGGCGCTCGCCAAATACTCGAATCAGTGAAGCATGTTTAATATAAACAGTGTGCTTTATAACAATTAGGGAGGTTTGTGTCATGTTTGTTCTCCTACAGAAACCATATTAAAACAAAAAATTTTTTTTTTTCCCCCTCAACTTTTTCCATTTTTCATACATTTGTGAAAAAGCTCCAGAGAGCCACTAGGGCGGCGCTAAAGAGCCGCATGCGGCTCTAGAGCCGCGGGTTGCCAACCCCTGATATATATATATATATATATGTGTATATATATATATACATACAGTATACATATATATATATATTACTCGCAAACTGAAAGAGCACGCACTTGGCGTGATGATGTCATGTTATCGATGGAAAAATGCATTTTTAGACCGTATGATTTGCCTGAGCGGCTAAGAGACCCCGAGAGTAACAAGTTGTTGCCTTGTTGCCTTCCATTAAGAACAATAAATTAGTTTTTAGTATAAGTTTGCTGGTTTCAAGAAATGTAATGCCGAGCGCATATTATTATGTCAAGATAATGGCACTAGCATTTACTTCATTTAAGAATATTTTTCACCATATTGAGCAAAAAGGTCTCTTTTTTTTTTTTCTACCAAGAAAAGTGCACTTGTTATTAGTGAGAATATACTTATTTTAAGGTATTTTTGGGTTCATTGAGGTTAGTTAATTTTACTTGTTTTGGAAAGTCTTGACAAGCCAAATGTTCTATTTGCAGATCATTTTGCTTACCGTATTTTTCGGACTATAAGTCGCAGTTTTTTTCATAGTTTGGCCGGGGGTGCGACTTACCGTAAAATATCAAATACTATTACCGGTATTTAGCTCATTCACGTAAGAGACTAGACGTATAAGATTTCAAGGGATTTAGCGATTCGGAGTGACAGATTGTTTGGTAAACGTATAGCATGTTCTATATGTTATAGTTATTTGAATGAGTCTTACCATAATATGTTACGTTAACATACCAGGCACGTTCTCAGTTGGTTATTTACGCCTCATATAACGTACACTTATTCAGCCTGTTGTTCACTATTCTTTATTTATTTTAAATTGCCTTTCAAATGTCTATTCTTGGTGTTGGGTTTTATCAAATACATTTCCCCAAAAAATGCGACTTATACTCCAGTGCGACTTATATATGTTTTTTTTCCTTCTTTATTATGTATTTTCGGCAGGTGTGACTTATACTCCGGTGCGACTTATACTCCAAAAATACGGTAGTTCAAATAATATACCCCTCATTTTTGTATTTTTTTTTCTTGTTTTTGAACACTGACTTTTTGCAGTGTAGCTTTCATTTTTAAGGAAACTTTTTTTTTTTTTTTTCCACTTTATAATCAGCCTGTCGAGTCGGACTGCCGAGAAATAAGATGAACATTTCCAAGCATTCCCAAGCACTTCACCCAAATTTTAAGCATTTTTCAAACCTTGAAAACACAACATTGAAACCCAAGCACTTTCAAGGTTTTTAAGCACCCGTACAAACCCTGTAAATGACATCACCTCTTTATGCCACACCAGAGAAATACAATCGTAAATTGCCTTTTGGATTCTCAGCCGTTAGGGTTTAGCTCAAACTAGCTAGCCAGGTAGCCCTCATTAGCTGCGCGGCTAGCTAAGTTGAAAGTGGCTAGTTATTTAACTCCCTCGCGAAGGAAGAAAAGCACCAAAACAAACATCACATTAGCGAGAACTCCCATAATACTGTACCTCCATCGACGTCTTCTCCCACAGTTCTTTTCTTTTTCCATTCAGTCAGTCGATGGTCTCCACATGTGGAGCCCACCTGGGCCCAGCGGCTCTCTCATGCTGGGGACTTGGAGACTCAGGCCAGGAGGTCGAACATTCATTTTCCCAAATTGTCTCTTCTTCTTCCTTGATTTAGCACGTTCCGTCACGGAACCAACACTGCCCGAAAGTGAATACCCAGTGTTTTCCATTTTTTTGGAGGTGGGATTAAAAATAAAACATACTTTAACCACATGTCATATTTTGTCAGTTGGGTGTCTTCTTTTTCCAAAGCAAAATAGCAATAAATTATTTGTGTGGAGGCAGTTGTGGAAACGATTGGGAAATAATGACAGATGCTTTTATTGTGTATATTTTTCGTTAATGTGTAAAAGTTTATTTTGGGGGCAAGCATTGCAAATTAGCCATGGATATACACTAGACTTACCATACGTCCTCTTTTGCGGGGCTGTCCGGGCGGAGTTTCTTAAATGCCTCAAATGTCCGGCATTTTGAGTTAGGGTTGCGTGTATTTTCAATATACGTTCAGGGTTAAGAAGGGGTTAAAAACAAAACAAATTATGAAGGTGTGCGGCAGCAGCATTCTTGAGGGAGGGGCAGAGACAGAGAGAGCAAGAGAGTTATGATAAACGCGCATGCGTCGCCACGCTCTGCTTTTTATCCATAGATTTATCAGATTAATTTTTTTATTATCTATAGCAGGGGTGTTAAAAGTGTGCCCCTGAGGCCATTTGCGGCCCACAGCTAATGTTTTAAAGGCCCACGGCACATTCTAAAAATACTATTAAAATAAACAAAAACATAACAAAAGTGAAATAAAAAAGCTTAAAGGTGAAATGTAATTTAGAAAAAGTTGCAATGTTGACTACCGTATTTTTCGGACTATAAGTTGCAGTTTTTTTCATAGTTTGGCCGGGCTCCAGTGCGACTTATATATGTTTTTTTCGTTCTTTATTATGCATTTTCGGCAGATGCGACTTATACTCCGGTGCGACTTATACTCCGAAAAATACGGTAATAAAACAAAGCTTTTTTTTTTTTTCTTTCAAACTGTCATTGCTCAAAACATAATATTGAATCAAAATCAATGTTATTATGAATTATTGACCTATCCAAGGTTTACTTCACATCAAATAAGATTTTGCATATTTTGTGTGTTTGCCATTAAAAACATAGTTTTGTTTGACAAAAAAGGGCGGAAAACAAACAAAAAAACAACATAAAAAAACAAAAATATTTTGAAATGAGGGATAGATCTGAAGTTGATGTAGACTCCAGAGATTTAAGCGTTAAATATAAAATGTATGTATGTCCTGGCACACCATTATCATCATTTCATGACCCAAGCAAAACACTTTTTACACTTTTGTACTGAAATAAATACACCTACAACTTATTAAATAAAAACATAGAAAAAACTACCAGCAGCGGTAAAGTTTAGATCTATGAAGGACAGAAGAAAGCGAATGAATGTTTATAACTGAATACATTTACATAAGCAAACAAATTTGTTTTCTTTTTTTATTGTTTTTTTTTTTATGAATTAATTAACATTTATGAAAACCTTTTTCCAAAACACAATATAGAATGTGAGATATAACAGGATAATGCATACGTTTATAATTTTTTTTTAAAACACTTTCAAAAAAGTGGGACCCCAAAAATTTACTGTGGGGCCCCATTTTTATGACTTGATGGGGTCCCTTTTGAGAATTCCTAGCGGCAACACTGCTGTCAACAGAGGAGAAAAAATGCTTTATTTAAATAAATATATTATCTATAAAGCAAGTTCGAGTATCATTGGCAAATTTTCACCTAGTCCCGACCTTGGCGTGCATATATGTGTCCTCTTTTCGGGATTTCAGAATATGCTCAGCCTAATATACACTGCAATTTATTTGCCACTTGCCAAGATTTAAAACTGTAGACATGTCTTTAGTTTTAGTCAATGACTTCACATCAAAAATCTTAATTTTAGCACGAATGAAATATATTGTGTCTATTCTAGTTTAAAAAGGTTAAAAATTGAGAAAATAACTATTTAAATAAGATATTTTGGTTTTCTCCTCTTGGAAAATCTTGTTTAAATATTCTGCAAAATACAATCAATCAATCAATCAATGTTTATTTATATATTATATTATTATTATTATATTATATTATATATATAATATATTATATATTATATTATTATTATTATATTATTATTATTATTTATATTTATATAAATCACAAGTGTCTCAAAGGGCTGCACAAGCCACAACGACATCCCACATCATGGCAAGGAAAAACTCAACCCAATGGGACAATGAGAAACCTTGGGCGACCGGTGCAATAGACTTCGAATGGATCTAGCATAATATAATATACTTGATGTATCAATCAATCAATCAAAGTTTACTTATATAGCCCAAAATCACGAGTGTCTCAAAGGGCTGCACAAGCCACAACGAGTGTAAGTTCAAGTTCAAGTTTAAGTACCACTGATAGTCACACACACACACACACTAGGTGTGGTGAAATTACCCTCTGCATTCGGCCCATCCCCTTGTTCCACCCCCTGGGAGGTGAGGGGAGCAGTGAGCACGGGAATCAAATAACTGCAAGTTGAATAATGCTTGTTTTCAGAATACAATACGCATTCCTAGTTTAAAAGTCCAGCTAATTTCAAGATTTACACATCTTAATTCAGGTTGTCTTATCAAGTAAAATTAACTAACTGCACGGCCTGATAATTTCCCTAGTTTTTAGTATTTTTTTTCCCTAAAATCCAGTCTTTTTATATCACTGCACCTCCGGGTTCCTCGGACCACCCAGTAGAGACATGACAGGCTGGATGGTTTTGTAATTTTGTTTATTTTTCAATAAACTCATCGCTCTGCTTTCCAGCAATCACCTCTCGTGACAGTCTCGCCCAGGTGGGCCATCTACGCACCTGTCGCCGATCTCGGAGCCGGCCCCGGCACACCCCGCCTCGCTGCAGGTCCGCAGGCCACGCCCCCTCACAATAATATTTTGTCAGCTCTTTTTTGCAGTGTAAGTGATAAAGTGTACTGTATGTCATATACCATATGAGAAGTCATATATGTAGTTGCTAAACGATATTGCGTGATTGGCCACAGAAAGATGGACTCGGTTTAAGAAAGATGGCCTCGTGGAGACGATTGGCTGCCATGAAGTTGTTTTAAAGTCATTTAAAGTAAAGACAGTTCGATGGTTGATGGTAAAGAGCAGTTTTTTTCCTGTCAAGAATGGGTACGAAGAGGTAGTGACCCGTCCAAAACTTGTCTTCATCATCATTTGAAACAATTCTTAATTAGATCTGAATTTGGAGCTGAGTTATGAATGTTTAAAGTTTTGTGGCGGACCATCAGATCAAGGTTTGGCGCCACGCCACGCCCAAATCTTTTGGCACAGGCAAAATTCCTTCGCAATTTATCATCGGCCATCTGTCTAGTAGTACGGGGGTGTCAAACTCATTTTAGCTCAGGGGCCGCATGGAGGAAAATCTGTGCACACTATTAAAATCATGGCATTACAACTAAAAAAAATAAAGACAACTTCCGATTGTTTTCTTTGTCTTACTTTGGCCGAAACACATTCTGAAAATATTACAATAAAAATGTAGATAAAACTACCGGCAGCGGTGAAGTTTAGATCCATGAAGGAAAGAAGAAAGTGAATGACTGTTTATAACTGTCAGGTTCAAACACTGATGACATCTGTTAAACAGAAAAAGAAGCAAGGAATTAAACAGAGACAGAATTAAATTTAGCTCAATTGAGGAGAAACGTCTGGATTGTACTCTTGCACAGTCTCCCACCACGCTCTGACAAAAGATTGTACGCCTCCTCTTTTATTTGGACTTTCCCTGATTACATGGCAACAGCTGTTTCTAAAGGAAGGGGGTCGTAAACAGCCGCTGCCTTTGTTCACAAAACAGCTCAGGGCCCGCATGGGGGGAAATCTGTGCACACTATTAAAATCATGGCATTACAACTAAAAAAAATAAAGACAACTTCCGATTGTTTTCTTTGTCTTACTTTGACTGAAAATAGAACAAACACATTCTGAAAATATTACAATACAAATGTAGAAAAAACTACCGGCAGCGGTGAAGTTTAGATCCATGAAGGAAAGAGGAAAGTGAATGAATGTTTATAACTGTCGGGTTCAAACACTGATGACATCTGTTAAACAGAAAAGAAGCAAGGAATTAAACAGAGACATAATTCAATTGAGCTCAATTGAGGAGAAACGTCTGGATTGTACTCTTGCACAGTCTCCCACCACGCTCTGACAAAAGATTGTACGCCTCCTCTTTTATTTGGACTTTCCCTGCTTACATGGCAACAGTTGTTTCTATAGGAAGGGGTCGTAAACAGCCGCTGCCTTTGGTCACAAAACAGTTCATAGAAAAGGTGCCTGGAGGGGAGTCCGGTCCTGCTTCCTCTCCGCTTTGTAGATCTCGGGTCAAGACAAAATCTTCCTGTGGATTACACTACATCAAAGAAACTGACAGCTTCATGTCGCTTCCCATCCTACACACTGGAGTTTTACAAGCCTTTTGATTGGTAGGATCAAAGACAGCTTTTGTCTGCTCGTCGAGAACTCATTGAAACGCGAAGTTTTGACTTACATACAATTATTCTGACAATAACTGAATACATTTACATATGCATAAAAATGTTTTTTAAAATAAATGTTTTTTTAATGAATGAAGTAACGTTTATGACAACATTTTTCCAAAACACAATATAGAATGTGAGATATAACAGCATACATTTATCATTTGTTTTCAAAACGCTTAAAAAAAAGTGGGACCCCAAAAATTTACAGTGGGACCCCATTTGTATGACTTGATGGGGTCCCCTATGGGCCGGTTCTAATACTAATCAAATATCATCCTGAAGGCCATAGATAATTAATTCGTGGGCCAGATCACGAGTCCTTGACTTTGATACCACTGTATCTGTCATTTAAACCGCGGCTCATTAGGTCAAAGTCCCAAGGAGGAGTTCGTTAAAGTAAGACTTCTCTTTTTGGCCGAAAAATGACGGAAGCCAAGATAGCGGACTAAGTCAGTGATCAAGTCAATGCATACGTCAGTGCAAATATGAGTGAGGAGACCGCTACTGAATATCTGGGTGCTATGATCAAACGCGAATATCAGAATCAGAATCAGAATCAGAAATATTTGAATAATCCCAGAGGGGGAATTAAGAATTTGACAGATTTTCAGCACAATCCCATTCCAGATCAGACAAACATTACGGGGAGACAGACGGGTCTGGCAACTTCCGGCGCCCCTTACAAAAAAGGTGAGAAACAGGTAAACGCTGGAGAGGGGGTCCAGACTGAGGCCAAGGGGCATACTTGCCAACCTTGAGACCTCCGATTTCGGGAGGTGGGGGGTGGGGGTGGGCGTGGTCGGGGTGGGACGGGGGCGTGGTTGGGGGCGTGGCTAAAAGGGGAGGAGTATATTTACAGCTAGAATTCACCAAGTCAAGTATTTCACATATATATATATATATATATATATATATATATATATATATATATATATATATATATATATATATATAAGAAATACTTGACATTCAGTGAATTCTAGCTATATATATATATATATTTATTTTATTATATATATATATATATTTTTTTTTATTATATATATATATATATAAAATAAATACTTGAATTTCAGTGTTCATTTATTTACACATATACACACACATAACACTCATCTACTCATTGTTGAGTTAAGGGTTGAATTGTCCATCCTTGTTCTATTCTCTGTCACTATTTTTCGAACCATGCTGAACACCCTCTCTGATGATGCATTGATGTGTGGCACGCACAAAAGTACTTTCATCAAATGCACTAGATGGCAGTATTGTCCTGTTTAAGAGTGTCACAACATTGCTGTTTACGGCAGACGAACTGCTTTACGGTATACAAAAAAGTGACTGCTGTTGTTGTGTGTTGTTGCCACGCTGGGAGGACGTTAATGAAACTGCCTAACAATAAACCCACATAAGAAACCAAGAACTCGCCCTCCATCATTCTATAGTTATAACGTGATTGGGCAGGTACGCTTTTTTATATTGTGGAGGACCTGAGTCCGCCTGAATTTCGGGAGATTTTCGGGAGAAAATTTGTCCCAGGAGGTTTTCGGGAGAGGCGCTGAATTTCGGGAGTCTCCCGGAAAATCCGGGAGGGTTGGCAAGTATGCCAAGGGGAAAAAAACTAATAGCACATATAAACATGTGTGTAGGAGGGAAACATCAAAGAACACAAAGAACACTAAAGGCATTAAAATAGCAGAGCTGATGCAACCAACCACTTCTACACACAGCCACAAAAGAAAAACAACAACAACAAAAACAAAAAAAAACATATACACTGTGGTGGTCTCTGCGGTGTTCCACGCCATCGTCTGCTGGGGTGAGGGGGAGTATGGTCAGGGACTGAAACAGACCCAACGAAGCAACCAACCAGTCCGCATGGATGAGCGAGGATACGTCCAAGGAGACCGAGGTGTCCGATACCTGCTCATTCAGCACAAAACATGGTGAAGCTTGTCCTCAGCCCTGTCTCTTCATCCGCATCTCTCCTCCAGTCTCTCCAAACGGACTCTGGTGTGGCAGAGACCCAGCAGCTGGACTCCATAGGCCAAAAGGCTCCCGGGAGGCAGATCCAGAAGTTCACAAAAAAGACATAGAACTCGTTGTGCTTCGGCAGTTCTAATAGAGCTCGAGTCCCTTTGCTTCCAGCAATTGTGAGGAAGCAAAGCGATGACTTACGAGCGTTGGCACTGAGTCAGGCCACTTTATGGCAGGAAGCAATCAGAGCTTCCCAAAGTCAGATGCTCAAATGGGCTTTCCAAAGAAGCCCGGTTATGCAGATAATCCCCAAAGCTTCTCGTAATGGTAGCAAAACTGTCACAGCTTAACAAATGAGACCGTGTCGTCAATTAGTTTGCATGGATTATGTCGCAAAGCCAGGATAAATCGCCACACCTGAGATCGATTAAAGAGCTTTTGATTACACAGACTTGGCCTGGCCTTGGTTTGCCTTCTCATGTTCGACTGCGCACAGCGATTCTGTACATCACGTGGAACGTCACAAAGCAATCAATCTGCTGTAATCCGAATATTTATGCACGAGTGACGCTTAGTTCACACTACATGCTTGACATGTATTTCACAGAGGTGCCATTATTTATTGCCTTGTGCTGCAGTCTGAAGTAAAAGTTCTATTCGGTAATTCAATAAAATGTCAGAGCAGAGAACCGAACCAGCCAGCCCAGAGCTTTATTGGACATTTGGCTCCCTTATGGTCTTATTTATGCAAAACCCACATGCAGGGAGGCTGTAGCACAGCTGTGACACTCAATTAATATATGTCTCTCTTAGGCTTTTATTTTTCTAACATGGTGGGGATGAAAGAGAAACTCCAAATATTAGTCAGAAAAATTGAGTAAGAAAATTGAGCTGTTATGAGATCAATTAATTTTATGACTATAGCCACCTGTCACCAGTATTTTTCATTTTATTTTCCACTTGGGCTTGACTGTTCTTTTTTCTTTTGTGAGTTTTTTTGAATTCTTCCTCTGAATGGCCTACTTTCTCCAAGCACAGTTTGCACAGTGTAAGGCAAAACCCCCGGATTGCTTTTTATTCCGAGCAGCAAACTATCGGGAGTACGCAAGGGGCCTAGATCTTCCTGCAAAAAGCAGAAACGAGCAAAAAAAGCAAACCGTGAAATGGAATCTATCCCTGTACTTTATCAAAAAAAAAAAAAAGATTCGTCGAGTGATATGAAGAATTATCCGTCGGAGGATTTCCCAGATGTATTGAACTACAAAACCCAAAACCAGTGAAGTTGGCACGTAAAAACAGAATACAATGATTTGCAAATCCTTTTCAACTTATATTCAAATGAATAGACTGCAAAGACAAGATATTTAATGTTCGAACTGAGAAACTTTTTTTGTTGTTGTTGCAAATAATCATTAATTCAGAATTTAATGGCAGCAAGTTGTCACAGGGGCATTTTTACCACTGTGTTACATGGCCTTTCCTTTTAACAACACTCAGTAACCGTTTGGGAACTGAAGAAACCAATTTTTTAAGCTTTTTAGGTGGAATTATATATATATATGTATATATATATATATATATATATATATATATACCGTAGTAGAGCACTATTTTTTGGATAACCTTATTAAGACATATATATATATATATATATATATATATATATATATATATATATATATATATATATATATATATATATATATATATATATATATACAAGCAAGAATAGGAAATAATTCCACCTAAAAAGCTATTTATATATATATATATATATATATATATATATATATATATGTGTGTGTATATATGTATATGTATGTATATATATATGTATGTATATATATATGTGTGTATATATATATACACACACATATATATACACACATCTCTTTTTGTTAGTTTCATATATATATATATATCCATCCATCCATCCATTTTCTACCGCTTATTCCCTTTTTGGGGTCGCGGGGGGCGCTGGAGCCTATCTCAGCTACATTCGGGTGAAAGGCGGGGTACACCCTGAACAAGTCGCCACCTCATCGCAGGGCCATATATATATATATATATATATATATATACATATACATATATATATATATATATATATATATATATATATATATATATATATATATATATATATATATATATATATATATACATATATAGGTGTGTGTATGTATATATATATATATATATATATATATAGGTGTGTGTATGTATGTATATTTATGTATATATATATGTGTGTATATATATATATATATATATATATATATATATATATATATATATATATATATATATATATATATACACACACACACATACATATACACACATCTCTTTTTGTTAGTTTCATATATATATATATATATATATATATATATATATATATATATATATATATACATATATATATATATATATATATATATATATGTGAAATCAACAAAAAGAGAGATTATATTTCAATGAAATTACGATAGACAAAATGAGTAATTACAATAACAACACAGACTAACAAGTCGTGAAGTTGTTGCAGTAGCCAAGCTGGAAGAAGTCAATGGTTCAGTCAGGTAAAATACATTAATATATAAATTGACAGAAATTATACAATGGCAATTTGTAATATGACAATTCAGAATTCTCAGACGTCTTGACTCCTCCAGCCTGGTGTTCAGTATTTTGATTGGAAATCAGGGGATTCCAAATTTAATAAAATGGTTATTTTACACTTTAAAAATATGGGTGGTCCTGCGGCGGCCGGTTTGGGTGGGGTGGCCGGGGGATGGCCTCGCCGCGCTCTCCGGGGGTGGGGGGTGGGCTCGTGGGGGCCCGGTTGCCGGTGGGGCGGGGGCGGTCTTCCCGTCCGGTTGCGGGGAGTCTCTGGGTCCCTCGGGCGGGGCGTCTCGCCTTTCTGCCCGTGTGGGGTGTGGTCTCTCGCTGGCTTGGGGTCTGGCTGTCCCCTGCTTTTCTCGTGCCCTGTCCTCTGCCGGGTGCGTCTGTCTGCGGCCTGCTGCTAGCCCTTGTGGGCGGTACGGTGGGTCGGGCTCTGGGGTTCCTGTCGCTGGCCGGCTTGGCTGCGTGGGGGCGGTGGTCCCTGGTTCCCTGGGCACCACGCCTCCTGTTTGTGGGTTGGGCTCTCGGGGGTGATGGGGCCGTGCTCTGGCTCCCACGCACTCTGGGAGTCGAATGTATTGTACATGCAAATTCACATATGCTCACATACGTACATAGGTACCTACGCTCCCACATACATACACAAATACAGTACATATTTACCTACCTAATGTTCGTACATCCACACGCACATTCAATATACAAACATACACATACACATACTGTACATATACATTCATTGTACAAACACATATACACATTCTGTACATATACAAGTACATATGCATACTTACACTCATGCACATAATCACGTTTCATCAAACATATATTAACGTTGTTGCCCTAGGGTAAACTGGGTGTAACACATGGCACACTGACAAAGCTTAACCTATTGTGACTATAACAATCTACAAGGTTAATGTAGGTTGCTTCTCTTTCTCCCCCTCCATTTTTCTGCATTCTTTCGTATCTCAAGTTATCATTACGTATATGTATTGTTGCATTTAAACAACTGTATTGTTGATAATAAAGGTAAATTATTGGTATTGTTCATTATCAATAGCGCTATTTCTATTGGTATTTGTATTGATCCATTTGTAGTGTAATAATGCTCATTGTCATTTCTGTATTATTTTTTATTTTTCGCTAACTGCTTATTTGCTATTACTTTTACCATCATATTTGTACATGTCATATTTGCTGATGTTGCTCTATTGTTGTTGTTGTTGTTGTTTGCTGTTGTTGTTTTTGTCTCTCTGTCTAATCCCCCTCTTGTCCCCACAATTTCCCCCTCTGTCTTCTTTTTTTTTTCTCTTTCTATCCCCTCCTGCTCCGGCCCGGCTGCACTAAATGATAATATAAATACATTTAATAAAGTCAAATACAAATAAGGCAACAAGAGAAGTATCCTACACTTCTCTTTTGTAAAGTAAATCTGAACAGCCGACATGGGCATCTACATCAACTATATGATTTGCCTGAGAAGCTGGACAGGACATTAAAAAAAAAAAAAAAAAAAAAAAAAATAAAAAAAATATTGGGTTTTAATAATTGTTTTATTACAAAACATGCATCAAATTAAACTCAAGTCTAATTAAAAAAAAATATAACAAATGTATATAGATAAAGTGTGACTGCATTTTGTAAAGGGAAGTGGGCGGGGGGGGGGGTCTTCAAATAGAATTACTGCTAAGGGCCTCAAATTGGTATAAGCCTATTGTAGTATCTCCAATAGTCACCTCCAAAATGTTGAAGTAGTCAATCTTAAAGGTGTTGAACGTCAGAGGTTTGACGATAATAATAATAATGGAGTTTATCTATTACTGCAGTTCACTTCTAACAAGACTTTGTGCACTGCCCGGTATTAAACTGCTTGACTCTGCAAAGCTTTGCGACTTTCTACAGATGCAAAGTGAGATTCAGATGCGGGACACCTCAGAAAGTTATTTTTATGCCTTGTTTTTGAAGTATGTGAGTAAATATTAGGTCCTGTTGTGATGCAGCCTGAAGAATAAGCCTTCATTATGGTCTGTGCCATCCCTGACCTCTAACTATGGTCCATGGATGAGTTCTTTCCTGGAACCATGAAACTGTTGCTCCTAAAAGGTCAGCTAGGATTTGTTTTTCAAGGTTTTCTTCTCTTTTTTCCCTCTCTCACCGTCACTAATGTGTCTCCTCATTCAGCAGGCTGTGTCCTCTTGTGACCTCATCCAGGGAGGTAGCCTCCAGTCCCGTGGGCTCCATACATCTTCACAAACACTCTTTGGAGGTGACTTTATCTCCTTGCAGTGTATTCTATGAGTAAAAATATGATACATATAATCATTTAATTTATAAAATATTCCTAACACAGATTAGGCAATTTTACTTGTTCATTGTTTAACATCTTATTTGGGTTTGGCAGTACTTTTGTTAGGAGGAATGGTAGTTTTTGTTCCATTGGAAAACAAACAGAAGGCTACTTTACAGCCACGTCATTATGCACTATTAGCTGCAGGCCTGACATGAGTGACCTGTGGATTTGCTACTCTTTGGCTCCCTCTAGAGGATTGGAATTACATTGCTTTGTTGTACTAATTTAAAAACAAAATTGACTTCAGTTGGTTCTCTTTTAAATTAAACACATAATGGAAATTAGGGCTGCAATGATTAGTAACATAACCCACTTTGATTTTTTAAATTAGATTAGAATAGATAATTTTTTATATTTATCTTTATTTTATTATTTTGTATATATATATATGAAAGACATTCAATATAATAATTGTTGTTTATTTCTGGGGAAAAAAGGGCAATGTCAAAGGACCAGATATTGTCTAATTTTGTGAAATCATTGTGTGTGTGTATATATATATATATATATATATATGTATATATATATATATATATATATATATATATATATGATTTTGTGAGAAGAAATATAATAATAAATCACAATAATATATATATGTAAATGTCATTTATTTCTGGGAAAAAAGGGCAATGTCAAAGGACCAGATATTATCTAATTTTGTGAAATCATTGCTATAAAGTATATACATATAAATAACATACATATATATATATATATATATATATATATATATATATATATATATATATATATATATATATATATAGGGGGTGATCGAGGGTGATGGGTCAAATGCAGAGAATAATTTCGCCACACCTAGTGTGTGTGTGACAATCATGGGTACTTTAACTTTAAATGATTCTAATGTTTCTAATTGCATTCCACTCAATTAATTGAGAAATTATATTTTAATTAAATAAGACAAATATACATTACACCGTTCTCTTTGAAAATTTGGCATATGCGCTTCTTGGTATTCTCGCTGCTCCTTGGCGAGGCGCGACACACTGTCATTCCGTCATCACGGTAAATACCAAGGTTCAGGTTGAGGCTAGCGAGCTGGACCTTGGTATTTACCGTGATGACGGACTGGCAGTGTGTCGCGCCTCGCCAAGGAGCAGCGAGAATACCAAGAAGCGCATATGCCAAATTTTCAAAGAGAACGGCCTACGGATCACGATTGAAGCCAACAAGCAAACCGGCAACCTCCTCGACGTCACTTTCAACCTGAGAAATAACAGCTACCAACCATTCACGAAATCCAACACAACACTCCAATACGTGCACCATGACAGCAACCACCCACCCACCACCACGAAAAGAATACCTACCGGAATTAATAAAAGGCTATCGATGCTGTCATCTAGCAAAGCTGAATTTGACCAAGCAACCCCCCCGTACCAAAAAGCCCTTGATGAAAGCGGATACAATTTCACCCTCACCTATGAACCCACGCCAGGAAACCAACCGAAAAAGAACAGAAAACGAAACAACATCATCTGGTACAACCCCCCATACAGCAAAAACGTCTCAACTAACATTGGCCACAAATTCCTCACTCTGATTGACAAACACTTTCCCAAAGGCAACAGCCTAAGAAAAGTATTCAACAAGAACAACATTAAATTGAGCTACAGCTGTATGAACAATATACGACAAATTATCTCAAACCACAACAAAACAATTGCAAATGAGCCGTCGGCCCCCAGACAGAGCGACCCCAAAACCAACAAAGGCTGCAACTGCCGCAAGAAACCTGATTGCCCTCTCAACGGGGGGTGCTTACAAACATCAGTTGTCTACCAATCTAAGGTAACACGCAAGGACATTAACACATCCGACACATATGTAGGATTAACCGAGGGAGAGTTTAAAACCAGATGGAACAATCACAAGGCTTCTTTCAGGAACCAAAACCTGCGGAATACCACAGAACTCAGCAAACACATTTGGGACCTCAAAGACAATAATGTTGAATATTCAATAACATGGCAAATTCTTGCATCCAGCACACCTTACAATAGTGGTAATAAAAGATGCAACCTATGCTTGAAAGAGAAACTGTTTATCATATACCGTCCAGACCTGTCATCCCTCAACAAGCGCAGCGAAATTGTATCAGCATGCCGCCACAGACGGAAACACCTCCTAGGTAACACATGAGCCAATCACCACGCCCCTACACCAGCCTGTACCCACCCACTCTGTGCCCTATATAAACCATGGTATGTGAATGCTCCCATTAAAATCTCCTGATGATTGAGGGAACCCCCTCATGAAACAGGCCTGTAGAGATGAAGTAGTCTTGTGATTTTTTTCCCCCACACATACATATATATATTGTATGTATATATATTTATATAATGTGTGTATATATATGTATATGTATGTGTGTGTGTATATATATATATAGATATTTATATATACATACATACATGTGTATATATATATACATGTGTATATATGTATATATATATGTGTATATATTTGCGTGTATATATATATATATACACACACACAAATATACAGCTTGGCCCCCGGTCAAATTGTTTTAACCCAATGCGGCCACTGAGTCAAGAAGTTTGGGGACCCCTTGACTAGTCCATAAAAATATCGTTAGTTGCAGCCCCATGGAACAGGGGTTAGTACATGTGCCTCACAATACGAAGGTCCTGGGTTCAATCCCCGGCTCTGGGTCTTTCTTTGTAGAGTTTGCATGTTCTCCCCGTGACTGCTTGGGTTCCCTCCCACCTCCAAAGACATGCACCTGGGGATAGGTTGATTGGCAACACTAAATTGGCCCTAGTGTGTGAATGTGAGTGTGGATGTTGTCTATCTGTGATGAGGTGGCGACTTGCCCAGGGTGTAGAATGCAGCTGGGATAGGCTCCAGCACCGCAGGGACATGTGGGAGAAAATGGATGGATGGATAGTTCAGCCCTAATGGAAATAAATCAAATATATTTTTTAAATAAACCAGACAATCTTTACTCATCCATGCATAAAGGAATATAATAAGGAAAAAAAGACAAGTCGCAGCCAAATCAGCGTCTTTATTTTACAAACGCATTTTTCTCTTAACATTTTTTTTTTCCTTTAATAAAAAAGCAATTTACAAGCTTAAGAACCAAAATGAAGCTGCACATAATGATTATGAGTAAAATATATCATTTGAATAAATATACCTTTATTTCATGCTATAAAATAAAACTCATAAATGGCAAATCGACACAGCTGGAGCTAGCTTCATTTACTTCATAGTTGTACAAAACAGTAGAGTTCTGAGGTTCACAGTTGGGTTGTGAGGTTGTGTGGAGAGTGGACAAAAGAGGAGTTGGGGTTAGGGGGGGTTGGGGGGGGGCACATGTGATGTCATGATTCAGGTTTTTCTGGATATTCACTCGGACCTTCAGTTCTGGGGAACTTAATGCACTCCAGTCCTTGAGGCAGAATGTATGAAAACCACTGACTTGAGGACTTGTCCCCCCCCACCACCTGAAGAGAAGTGCACGATTGTGGACATAGGATGTATGTCCAATGAGACATTTTTTTTAAACACTATACACCCTGAGTTCTAAGGTTTTTTGCTTTATCCCCAAAAACATGCAAGTCAGAGACATGATAGTGCGTTTACTCCGACTCAACTCCACTAGAGGTCATCCGAACCTGAACATGACAACACATCACCCGCTCTCAGAATCTGGCTTTTACGGCCCAAAAAAAAAAATCCCTTTCGTTGTTTTCGACACAGCTGGAGGTGCAACTCCGTACTCACTGCGGAGTAGATTACTACCACATTTTTCTCATATAGTGTTATTTTTTTTTTCATAATAGAAAGCAAACTTGTCTAAAAGTCTTCAGCAAATACAAAATTTCCAACCGTCCTGTTATGGAAGTAGAATTGTCTCACATCAACTTATATATATCAATATGATATTAATACATATGCATATATTAATAAATATACAAATAAATAATTTGTATGAATAAATGTGTATTTGTAAATATATTTGAGATTTGAAAATATATACAAATAAAATGTATAAATATAAAAATGTGACATACAAATAAATCAAGAATTTGTATAAATAAACGTGTATTTGTAAATATATTTTTGAGATTTGAATATAAATATGCTTGATTTTGTATTTGCATATGTGGATCGCTTTTTTGCTTGTGTGTCGATGAGACATTCCTCCCACAAACAAATGTGACGTACACACTCCCCTGAACCACCAGCAGAGGGCACTGCAGCCAGAGCGGTCTGGGGCACAGAGCATTATATGCAAAATGCTCGGAGTTCTCTGCACAAAAACAATCCACGTCTTTACAGAGAACACAGAACGGGCCTGAGCTAGCTAATGTTAGCGTTGTATTAGCTAATGCTAATTTATCCAGTTAATCTGAAAGACCGTGCTCACTGCTTATCTTATTGTATCAATGCCTTTTAATGACCTTGCTCCGATGACACTCAGCATCAAAGGTTGGAATTGGGGGTTAAATCACCAAAGCTTATTCCCGGGTGTGGCCCCTGCTGCTGCTCACTGCTCCCCTCACCTCCCAAGGGGTGATCAAGGGTGATGGGTCAAATGCAGAGAATAATTTCGCCACACCTAGTGTGTGTGACAATCATGGGTACTTTAACTTTAATGTAGATACTGATCTCCTATCAGTGCAATGTGTGGCTCTGGCTGCAGTGCCCTCTGCTGGTTGTTCAGGGGAGTGTGTAGGTCACATTTATTTGTGCATCTGGTTTGTGGTATAAATGTCTCATCGACAAGAGCAAAAAACCGATCCACATACGCAAATTCAATACAAATACAAATACAAAATCAAGCATATTTATATTCAAATCTCAAAAATATATTTACAAATACATGTTTATTTATACAAATTCTTGATTTATTTGTGACATTTTTATATTTATACGTTTTATTTGTATATATTTTCAAATTTGAAAAATATATTTACAAATACGCATGTATTTATACAAATTATTTATTTATTAATATATGCACATGTATTAATATCATATTGATATATATATATAAGTTGATGTGAGACAATTCTACTTCCATACCCTGTTCCTGTTTGAATTTAACAGCTTGTTTCAATATTCATGATGATCCCAATACACCACTTTATAAAAATTTATTGCTTTCTTTTATTATTTATACACAGTGGACAGAAACTTAAAAAAAAATAAAAAATAAAATATGGAAGACTTCATGTTTTTTTTTTTCCTAAGCTTGTATCAGTGTTCGTAAACTACCTGAAAGTGAGTTTAACACGTATAGAGGATGAGCTGCAATTTCAAAAAGTAGTCTTGACAGCTTTTCCCCTGTAAACACTTCCTTTTGATTACGCGTGGCCCATATTGCATCTCCTGCATGGAACTTAAAGTATTTCGGGTTAGGAGAGGTCAACTAGAGTGAGTGTCAAGGTCAGTTGGTTCGGTGTGTGTATACTATGACTTAAGTAAATATAGCTACATGAAAAGCAATTGAAAAAAAAAAAACACCCCCTCCATTTACCTACACATGTACTTATTTGATAAGAAAACAAAACCTTACAAGTCCAAAAAAAAAAAAAAAAGCACCTTTTAATTGGAAAAACCCCCCCTGCTTAAGCGACAAATACCTAAAGAGACTTTTGTTATATAACTCTTAAGTGCACAATCAATGAAAAACAACTCTAAAGAACCCCCCAACTTATGCAATTTAATATAATTCCGTGGTTGCGCAACGTGCAATTTGAGTACTGTATATGAGGGTATTTTTAATTTTGTTTGACTAAATGGAAGTAGATATCATGCATCTCCTTTCTTTGTCTAGTCCAAGACCGAAAAACTACGGCACATTGACGGGATTGTCCTCACCGGATGAAGCCGAGGAATAAACATAGTCTCTGAGTAGAGGGCCATAGCCTCGATTGATTGTAATCACTTGCTACCTTTAATTGTCTGTCCCGTGGTAATAAAATCATATAAAAAGGTAAACAAACAAACCTTTCTTTTGAAAAAAGTACAAAATGGATGACGTATTGGTGTTACTTTACAATAATATTGATGTGGCTGTATTTATTATAATCTCTGAACTGAGGCACGTCCTTCCAAGTACCCAACTTTGCAATTTAAAGCTTGCGGCAAGGCACTCGGTTTAAACGCCACCATTTTTGTTTAAAATTACTATTGCACATCATTTATACTATCAGCTATTTTATGGCTTAACAATTATAATTTAGTCTTCACAAAATCGATCGGATTTGACACAAATGATTGTTTTAAGCTGGGGCGGGTACATTCCTTGCACATGGCAATGAACTTAGCCTATGTTTGTTTAAGTGAACAACCAATTTGTCTTAGGCATTCAATTATGAAATACAGACAAAATGCGATGCTAATCTTTGGCGTGAACTTATGGCACAAAAGTACCTTTCATTTGCAAATCTGGGCAAAACACACCTGGAATCATCATTGGCAGAATCAAATTAGTCCACCAACCAGCCCATCACATCAGCAGCTGACACAAATGAACTAAACTTGGTTGACATTCATTTAAAGAGCACGGATGAGACTGAAAGACTGGTTACTAAGCAAAAGGGAGAAAGGATTCTTGCAAATTCCTTTGATAATTGATCAGCTTTCTCAATTGGCAATAAGTTACGATTGTACATTAAGAGGAACATTAGCGCTTCCTTCTAGATATAACTTGGCAAAACACCATATTGCCATATAGCGACATTGCACCATAAGAAAGGCATTCAATCAGTTGGATGGAAAAGAACATCAATGTTGATAAATTAAAAAAACAAAACAAAAAAAACACCCAGCTGAGCTTCGACTTTTCAAATCGTTATAAAAAATGTAATCCGGCTTTATAAGTGCCTATTTATTCATTAAAAATGAGTGATGAAATCACAATAAAAAAACAAGTCTCTTTGTACTAGCTACTTCCCAATACCCATGGTTCAAGATTATAGATAAAACACAACCAAGTTACACGCATGATTTGTAGCCAAAATACATTTTGTTGTTGCAGTAACTGTGGTGAGGCAAGTAATCCGACACCGCGTCGTCAGTCTTAGCAGACTCGTTTGCTCAATCCCACCCGCTAAATTTGCAAAGTGCGTCAATACTTTGGATCCTCTGCTTTCACTACCTTTAACAATATGTATTGCTCTAACCACGCGGCCAGTCAAACGCCAAGTGGTATTGACTACTGCAAACAACCTTGGTCAATCAAGACATTTACATTTATATTTGATGCAGAGAACAAAGATGGCAGGTTGGACAGCATGACAGAAGAAAAACAATAGCAATTGTCCTTTGAAAATAACGGAAGAAATACCATGTCAAAATGGCTGAGATTCCTTTGTTGCTTTTTGCATATTATTGACATTAGTACATGGATATATACTTGAAGTGAACAAACCAGAGTTATTTGACTGCATTGCTTTGAATAATGAGTTATAGCCAATCTTACCCAACTCAGGTCAAAACAAGTTCTGGTGTAATTCTGGCATCCAATCACGAGATCGTTTTCACAGTTAACAGTATCTAAAACCGTGATTTAGCGTCACCTGTATTAGTGATGAGGTAAAATCCTGTGTTTTGCTGGAAAAAACACTTAAGACAGCAGACAGATATCTTTTACTACAAACGGCCATCCCGTCCACATAGCACCTTCTAATCATCATTTTCCCAAGTCTTATCCGTACAATCAACAAGGAATATTTCCTCTACGTGTCAAGGCTTTGTGTTGAGAAAATATTCTTTACATTG
The DNA here is from genome assembly GCF_033978685.3 of Nerophis lumbriciformis. Taxonomy (NCBI): domain Eukaryota; kingdom Metazoa; phylum Chordata; class Actinopteri; order Syngnathiformes; family Syngnathidae; genus Nerophis; species Nerophis lumbriciformis. The sequence goes on from NC_084559.2 coordinate 22,540,348, forward strand.
TTTGGCAAAAAAAGATACTGTACATACAAGCTAGAATGGATTTCAAACAGTGAACTTGTCTGTGCTCGGTAGGATCTTGGCTATGAGGTAGAACCCAGTAAGTTCCATTAATGTGAGAATACTGTATGTGATAGGAGTTGTGTGTATGAGGTATTGAACGGATGTGTCACACAAAGCTTTGCAAAGAAGAAAAAAAAAAAGAAGAAAGATCATTCCTAGTGAGTGAGTGACCTCCTGTGGCCGTATGTGCAAAAACAGGTCAGGTAAAAAGGTGATATGACAAGCATCTTACCAGAGCTTTCACATTTTCAATTATTGCAACATGCCTATATAACTTTGTAAATATGTTTTTAAAAACATGGAAAGATATAAAGAGAAATCTTCTCAGGGGGTCTTGATTATTGGGACCGCCGCAAAAATAGTAAGATGTAGCTCCCGAAGTAAATCCCTTTGCTTGAAAGAATCTAATTCTACAAAGCCTTCTCGCTGCATTTCACACCTAGCTTTCACAAAATGAGCAGAACCCCTTTAATGCAAGACAAGTCAATAGTAGAGGGACCTGATTTAAAAAAAAAAAAAACATTGATTTGAAATAGACTATTCTTAAAGCTTCTTTAACCTGAAGCAGGACCTAATAATCACATCTGGATGCTTGAGCTTCTTCCGGACTGCATTTGGAGCTTTCCTCCATATCGTTGGCTGGCGCCTCTTCTGCATATTGTGCCTCATAGGCTATCTCCTCAGCGGTATCCTCTTGGTCTTTCTGACCTGAGCTCCCCTCCGTCCTATTTGGAGAGTCCGTATGGTTGTTGCCCTCGGTTGCTCCCATGTGCTTCTTCCTCAGGTGCTGGTTAAGGGTACCCTGAAATGGGAAGCATTTTCCACAGATCTGACAGTGGAAGGGCTTGTTGTCCGTGTGGCCACGGATGTGGTACTCCAGTTGGTCTTTCCTTGTGTACTTCTTGCCACAGAATTTACATACAAATGGGGTGATTCCCATGTGCAGGCGCATGTGACGGTCGAGGCTCCCTTTCTGATTGAAGGTCTTACCACAATAGACACAAATGAGTCTTTCGTTGTATGGGTACCACTGGCTCCTCAGACTACGCTCTCGCACGTCGTTCTCCAGTATAGTGGGTCCCACAGGAGATTCTGTGTCATCTGAACCTGGTTTGATGTGACTCAGTACCGCCGCTGGGATGGCCAGAGGACGCTTGGCTCTGGCTCTACCGCCCCTGAACCCACTGAGGATGGAACGGGATGGACTGGAGTTGCTGAGGTTGACGAAGACTGGGGAGGACAGCCCTGAGTAGGAGTAGGCAGCAGACTGGATAACTGGACCATAAGAACCTACACTAACAGCCAAAACTTGCTCTCCATCTACCAGCTCTGTGTGGTAACCATCATCACCAGCTGAGGAACTATCAGAATAGGTAGGCCTCTCGGTTTTCTCTACTTTCACATGCACATCGGTTACTTGCCCATCTTTTCCAATGAGTTCAACTTGCTCCATTTCTCCTTCCATGGGCGTATCATGCTCTGACACACTGTCCGTGCTGCCCCGATCCGACTGTCCTTCTTCTTGCTGCTGTCGCCCACGGCCCAGGCGGGCTTCGTGACTCTGACGGGAGTAGTAAGGGGGGGAGATCTGGGTTGGGTTGACAAAGAGATTGCTGTCATTGACCCCGTTGCGACTGGTCTGCGAGTCATCCTTCTCTGGGCTGCAGGCATTAATTGGGATGCTGATTTTGGAGTGGATGCTCTCCAGGATCTTGGTGCACTTGTCAATAATAACCTGCATTTGCAGAAAGCTAGCAGCGGTGAGGAAACTGATGATGTCCTTCAGCTGTAGGGACATGTGGCCTGTGTAGCAGAACGCAAGAAGCTGCTCAAACACCTCAGGGCTTTTGATGACTGAGATCGAGAGGCCACTCATGGTGCTGAGAGCCGAGTGGTCACGAAAATAGGGTGAGCTAGCTGCCAGCACAGCCTTGTGGGCGCGAAATGGCTGACCCTGAATGTGAACAATGATGTCACATAACTTGCCCTGCAGTCGTAACTCATTGAGTTGAGTCAAAACAGTGTTGCTGAACTCCGGCACATCGAACTCGATGTAGCTGCCGTCGTCCATTTCTTGGATGTGTTTCTCCAGTTTGTCAACCACCTGTGGAGAAAAAACAGACACAATCACAAAAAGATATCAAATACAGTAGACGTGCAAGTGAGCATTTCAAATAACTCCATAAGTGTGCTTTTTGGAGGGGTTTTCATTTTGGAATGTTGCCATAATAAAATGATACTGACCATAAAATTGCATATGAATGTCTGTTTGACACCATTGCCAGTGTACCCCGCCAAACAGAAACACAATATTGGACCCAGAAATAATGTAAAAAAAATAACTGTTTTAAGCAGGCGGAAATGTCCATAATGACAGCGAATCACGGTCGACCTTTTCCCACTTCACGGCCAGAGGCTGCGAAAGTAAACAGAATGATTTGAGGTTGACGCTATTGTTGAGAAAAAGCTAATTCAACCTAGGTTGCGTAACAATGCTTTGGGTGGGAAAAGTAACGTGGTGTAGGCCTGGGCAGATAACACATTTTGCTGAACGATATATTGACCGAGAAACTATTGCTGATAAATAATAATATCTGTCTGTGTCCGTCTCTTTCAACGCAACACTGTGGAATTTATATCGATCACTTTGTGCAAAGACAGCACCGCCTTTATGTTCAATGTAAATACTGTATCTTAGTTGTTTGGACAGCAATGTGTTTATACAAGTTTAGATTGGGTTATGACCAGGCCCTAACCAGGATTTGACAAATAGAGGTCAAAATTCTGCAACTTCTGCCTTCACCCTGTTGTCTTTCTATTCCTCCATTCACGATGTGTCCCGTCTCTCCACATTCTATTGCTCTGTCTCCTTCTGCCAATTGTATTACAAGAGCATGAATGAAATCCAACTCCTTCATATTAACAGACACATTTAAATAAGAATGAAAGAATGTAATCAATACAAGCAGTACAAGAGTAAAAGTTAAATGTAGGTTGTACAATGCTATTACTATTATTAAACTTTGGTATGTTGTTAAATGTAGGATACATAAATTTCATTATGCTTCCGCCCGAGTGCAGCCTGTATAGGCTCCAGCAGCCCCCGCGACCCCGAAAGGGACAATCGGTAGATAATGGATGGATAGATGGATGGGGTAATTTTTTTTAAAGCAGATCATCTCAGCAGATAACAGTTTTGTTTCTTTAACATAATCAGTGTGTATATATGGTAATACAGTTCACCTGACTGACATGGCAAGTGACACCCAGGGCTGAACTGGGACAAAAATAAGGCCCTGGACTTTTTGGTCCAGACCCTCCCACTACGCACAGAGATATTGTGCCAAACCCCTTAATACAATCCTAAACAATATCCCTTAACATTCTGAAGCTTTGAACAAACTAATGATAACCACAAAGTGGGTTGCTTACTTGTGCTTAAAAAGATAGTGGAGTAATTTAAGACTTACAAACGCATTACAACACGCGTGTAAATCTGCAATGTGGCGTTACTTGAAGAAAGTATAAAATAGGGCTTAAAATGTTTGCGGTTTATTTCATTTAAAGTTTAGTATGTGACCATTTTGAACCGTTTATGAATGTTTTATTCCCACCCACACCATGCTAGAAGAAAGCAGACCTGTTTCAGAGTTTTCATCAACATTTACTATTTTATCCTCCTTTATCCCATCTCCTAATGTGCTGTCATAGAGCAATGAAGAAATCAGCTGCGGCTGTGAGGAATACGATAAAGTAGCTGCTGTCAAACATTTCCATTTTTCTGCTCTTAGCAGTATCACTAAAGCTTTTCTTCTATCTCTTCATTTTCCTGTACCCATACTCTTTTTGTTTTTCCATTGTTTCTTTCTGCCCCACGCTCATGTCTTGAACTGATTATCATTAAGATGATTGGATGAGGAAGGGCTATAACATGCATGGGTGAGACCTCGGGGCCTCTGTAGCCTCAAATTGGGCCATTTTGCCAAATAGCCTTGACAGACAAGACACGGACTGAGTCAATCTATTGCCACCTTTCTGTCTCTGTTGTGTGTCGGGAGAAGGAGTTGCAGTGGGTTGCAAACGTCCAAAGATAAAATATGCAAAAGTGTAAACATGCATACGTATAGCAATTCTCGACGCTGAAAAAGATACCGACTTCATCTTCATTTATCGTTCAGTTAATTGATTAATCAAATATTGGCCCAGGTCTAATGTAGAAGAAATTAAGCCAACGTACGGCATTGAAAGGTACTGATTGGCTTCTGGCGATCAGACTTTTTCACAGAAAAAATAATCTGTAGCCGGTCGACTGGAGTACCCTCAGTTGCAACATTTTCTTTGTTTGCAGCCATTCAGGTACGTACAATACCTCAGTGTATATATGTAATCTGTGATGTTGAAGTACACAAATCACTCGAGCCCTAAACAAGTAATCAGTTATCAGTATTAGTCTTGAGAAGCAGGAAGTAATCAGTAATGGTATAGGCTTGAAAAATATATATATTGTGCATCCCTAGCACAAAGGGAGCAAAGTGTTCAAAATCTTTCTAATAAAAAACCCAAAAAGAACTGGACTATGAAATGTTTTTGTTCATATTGAAGACTACAGTATATGTTTACCTTCTTTTAAAAATGTTTAATAATTTGTTCCTTTGGTATACTTATTACAAACTGTCAGTGTGTGCTATGAAAAACAACTTATACATAGAGTACATCAAGTTAGGGATGTAACAATGTGAACATTTCATATCACGGTTAACATGATCAAAATTATCATTGTTATTATTATTGTGGTGTTAGCTGTGTTTAAAAAGTACTTAAACACACACTGAAAGCGTTTGACCAAATTGTTTTGTTTTTTAGATAACTAGAATAGACACAGTTAGAAAACCCACTATTTTGCACATTTTGTGTTACTTATGCTTCTCTTGCAGTCAATCCATTTTTGCTCAAGTGATTAACCGTCCAAAAGAAGTGGGAAGAAGCACAGCTTGTCCGGTTCCACCTCTGTGCCAATAAACATTCAAAAGAGAGAAGGAAAGAACCAACTGAACCTCACATAAGCAAGCACTTGGTGACTTGGCAATGGAGGCAAGGAAAAACTCCCCTATGGGAATAATCCTTGGACAGAACCTAGGCTCTGTAGGGTTGGCTGGCTGTCTCAACCAGTAGGGTAAAGAAAGAAAGACAGAGTAGAGGGACAGAGCAGATGAAGAAAGTGCCTGATATTACAAAGAGATACTTATGTGACACGGGTAGAAGCGAATAGGCTCTGCTTTATCCTAATCTTTTGAACTACGGTATTTTTTTTATTTTTATCTCTCTAACAGTTTTGTATACTTTGTGAGCACCATCTGCTTGTACGGTTTCTTCAACTGGCAGATATTACTACAATGTTCAAGTTCTTTACTCATTTTTAATCTTAGTATTTTATCTGTTTTAATAGCTAAGCTTTTATTCCTTGTATTTTAGCACTTTAAGATTTACTTAAATGAAAAGTGAGTAAAAAACACAATGTATCATTATTTTTTTATTATATAAATAGTATAAAAAAGATAACTAGGTCATGAATAATATAGAACTGACCAAGCAACAATGTTACCATGTTTTTCGGAGTATAAGTCGCACCTGCCGAAAATGCACAATAAAGAAGAAAAAAAAACATATAAGTCGCACTGGAGTATAAGTCGCATTTTTGGGGGAAATTTATTTGATAAAACCCAACACCAAGAATAGACATTTGAAAGGCAATTTAAAATAAATAAAGAATAGTGAACAACAGGCTGAATAAGTGTACGTTATATGAGGCATAAATAACCAACTGAGAACGTGCCTGGTATGTTAACGTAACATATTATGGTAAGAGTCATTCAAATAACTATAACATATAGAACATGCTATACGTTTACCAAACAATCTGTCACTCCATCCATCCATTTTCTACCGCTTATTCCCTTCGGGGTCGCGGGGGGCGCTGGAGCCTATCCCAGCTACAATCGGGCGGAAGGCGGTGTACACCCTGGACAAGTCGCCACCTCATCGCAGGGCCAACACAGATAGACAGAGTGAATGAGCTAAATAATATTATTTGATATTTTACGGTAATGTGTTAATAATTTCACACATAAGTCGCTCCCGAGTATAAGTCGCACCCCCGGCCAAAGTATGAAAAAAACTGCGACTTATAGTTAGAAAAATACGGTAATTAAGCCAGGTAAGAAAAACAATGCAGTAAACTTTAGAGACATGCACAATTGCACATATACTAAGGTCAGGCTATCTTGCGGTCCATGTGGGAAAATAAACCTATTTTGAGTTTTGCATAAGTCATACTCTGCCCTTGGATATACATCTGAGGAAAACCCACTATAAAAAAGGTGGCCCACAAACCAAAATGCAGTTTGCCACTGGAATGTTTGCCAAAGACACGATTTATATTTCTACCTACTGTGTTCACAAGCTTAACAAGCAAACTCAGAAGATAAACCTCTGGCAATGAATTGGATTGTCTTTATTGTCATTGTACCAGTACAACGAAATTTGCAGTACACACCCATAAAGTGCAGAAATAATTTAACATTAAAAGCATAAAAAAAGAATAGGCTGGATCTTTAAAAGGCACATTTAACAGGATAAGCATAAACACACGCACGCACGCACACACACAGTAGCAGCTTAAGGAGACAAAACAAAAAACAGTAGATTGCAGAGACCCTGAGGGAAGATAGGCACATATTGCAGACATTGAACATAAGAGGCAGAAACAGTAAATTGCAACACATTTGGTGATTATGAGGAAAAGGGTGGTGTTGAGTACATGTACTTTGCATATCATTACTATAACACAGATGGAGATGTGTAGGAAAAGGCATTTGCGGTGTTAAGCGTTGTTATAGCTTTTGGATAGAAACTGTTTTAAATCTATTAGTCCGAGCATTTGGAAACCTGAAACGTCTGCCTGATGGCAATTATTCAAAGTGTTGGTGACCTGGGTGGAACGGATCCCTTAGAATGTTTTTAGCCCTTCTAAGACAGCGAGAGCTGTACAATTCTTCCAGGGTGGGGAGTGGGCCACCAATGATTTTTTTGGGCACACACACATGCAGTACATCAGGATGCTTTCTATGGAGCAACGATAGAATGACACCAAAAGTTTCTGAGTCAGATTGTTATTCCTACGAACTCTCAGAAAGTACAGTCTCTGCTTTGCATTCTTGATGGTGGTCGTGGTTTTAATGTTCCAAGTTAAGTCCTCTTGTATGTGAACGCCGAAAAAACGGAAATCTGTTACCCTCTCCGCCTGTTTCTCCCCGATGAATAGGGGCTGAGTGTCTGTTTAGGCTTTCCGCCTGAAGTCTATGATCAGCTGCTTGGTCTTGGAGGTGTTCAGTACAAGGTTATTGTCTGAAAACCACACTGACAGCTGCTCCACCTCATCCCGGTAAGCCGACTCATCTCTCCCAGAGATGAGCCCCACAACTGTGGTATCATAACCAAACTTGATGAACTATAATACAAGATAGTGGTCATAGATCAGTGTACCAACATTGCAAACGTTAAAGGTTAACATTCCAAAAAATGCCTAGCCTGCTTGTGGTCAGTAATGCACCAAATATTTCAAGTTTTTATATAATACTCGACCAATACTCGAGCATCACACAGTCTTTTGAAATAGTTTTTGAATACACCTACACACAATCACATAATAAACCAAGAATAATGCATACATTGCATACAAATTGCAACTAAATGTACTTGAAAACCCTTAAAATGCAACAAATCGAAAAAAACAAACAAAACAACATTGACATTCCAAGCACAACATTGACAATTGATTGAACTACCGTATTTTCCGCACCATAAGCCGCCCTGGGTTATAAGCCGCGCCTTCAATGAACGGCATATTTCAAAACTTTGTCCACCTATAAGCCGCCCCGTGTTATAAGCCGCATCTAACTGCGCTAAAGGGAATGTCAAAAAAACAGTCAGATAGGTCAGTCAAACTTTAATAATATATTAAAAACCAGCGTGATGTGGGCGCGCATGGAGTCGTATATCAACATGGACGGAGCTGCGTGAAAAAAGCCACCCGGCCTCTTCGCGTAAACTTCCCTTAACCACTCGCTCATCTTTTCTTCATCCATCCATCCCTTCGAGTTAGCTTTTATGATGACGCCGGCTGGAAAGGTCTCTTTTGGCAAGGTCTTCCTTTTGAATATCACCATGGGTGGAAGTTTCTGGCCATTAGCATGGCAAGCTAGAACCACAGTGAAGGACGACTTCTCATTCCCTGTGGTGCGAATATTCACCGTACGTGCTCCCGTTGTATCCACAGTGCGGTTCACAGGAATATCAAAAGTCAGTGGAACCTCGTCCATGTTGATAATGTTCTCTGGCCGGATCTTTTTTTCAGCTATCTTGTTTTTACAATATGCACGAAAAGTAGCCAGCTTTTCTTGAAAGTCTTTAGGCAGTTGCTGTGAAATAGTAGTCCGTGTGCGGATGGAGAGATTGCGTCTTTTCATGAACCGGAAACCTGTCGCTTAGTAGGAGCCATTTTGTGGTCTTTACAGATGTAAACACACAAAGGAAATGAAACGTAATATCCGCGCGCTTCTTCTTCTTCTACGGGGGCGGGTGGTTGCTTACAGTAGAAGAAGAAGTGCTTCCTCTTCTATGGGGGCGGGTGCTTACCTTGGCGGTTGCTTGGCGTAGAAGAAGAAGCGCTTCCTCTTCTACGGGGAAAAAAGATGGCGGCTGTTTACCGTAGTTGCGAGACCTAAACTTTATGAAAATGAATCTTAATATTAATCCATATATAAAGCGCACCGGGTTATAAGCCGCACTATCAGCTTTTGAGTAAATTTGTGGTTTTTAGGTGCGGCTAATAGTGCGGAAAATACGGTAATGTATTTATTACTTGTATCTTGTCTTTGCTATTATTTATTGATAAGTACCAAGACTCCTGTGGAGTAAAACAGATGGTAACAGAACATTGACAAAGTAAGTTGAAAGTACAGTATATGCTACATATTTGGCAGAGAATGAAGAAAGTCTGGTTCCTCTGGCAAGTTGCACAAGGCTCTGGACCAAATGCAGCACATATACAGTATGTCCTTAATTTGACTTCTTGCATCAAGAGCCAGAAGAAGCATTTTCATTACTGATATCTATGTTTGTTGAATCATTTCAGCAATTTAGAAGTACATTTGCAAATAACATCACTATACCAATATAGTGTTGCCTAGTTTTGGCCAAACTACTTACTATCCCAAACACTTGGGTTATTGAGAAGATGCCAATGTACATACTGTGCTAAAGCAGGTCACTGAAGCCACATCAATGATAGAAAGTACTTCTCTGTAATGCACATGTGTAAAGCAAATTCATAATGCAACATCAAGTACAGTGAATATCGAAGCTCTTCCTCAATCTCTCCCACAGCTGCAAACTCTTTCCTGTCCCTATCTGGCAATCCAGCTGGATGTTCGTGTGCATTTAGTCGCAGTCAGGGCCTTTTGGAGAGTAAACACTTGGTCCAGTTGCCAAGGTTTGCCAAGACACCCGTCTACGTTCTCATTGAGGCACCAAATGGGGATAAGACGGTGCAAAAGGGCGATAATTACCCTCTCACATACATGTATGTAGCCTTCTTATTTCTTAGTACATGTCCATGTACTTCAACCTCAGCCATGGTTACTTATAGAATGCAAAAGGGTTGGTACTGAAGCCATGTTACAAGGGCAGCCAAAAAAGTTATGCTCAGTGGTCAAAATATATGGGATAAGTCAAGTTCATATGCTCCCAAAATATGTGGTTCAGTTACCTGAATGGTAATAAATTTAATTGACAAAGCAGCTTTATCTAACAGTTTTCGAAAACCAATTAGTTTTCCTCAATATTGCAATTTTATATAAAATACATTTTTATAGTTCTTCTTCTAAGCAAACACAAAGTAATACATCAATCTGTATGATAATAAAACAACTATCAGTGTTATTAATCATAAATGTAAAAAATAAATAAGAAAAATTAATACAATTATAAACTTACTAAATACCTTGACTTTCAGTCTTGTCCACATCCACCACAACTTCAACAAATGTGGCACGAACATAAGTTTAGACGTCAGTAATAAATCACACATTAGAAACATTTTAAAACACGTTACAAAGGCTCCTGATGTGAATGCTGACAAATGCAGTGACACATTGCATCATTTACGCTTGGATTATTTTCTCAAAACTATGATTAATCTACTTTCTAATTTACTGGTTATGTTCTGCTGTAACGCAGATCCATCTACACTTCTGTGCAGCCTTATTCCAAAGTGAAATCATTTCATTTGTGTCCTTACAATTCTAGAGACAACCCCATAATGACAAAATGAAACATTTTTATTTTTTGTAAATGTATAAAAATAAAAAATAAAAATCACACGTACGTAAGTATTCACAGCCTTTGCTCAATACTTTGTTGATGCACCTTTGGCAGAAATTACAGCCTCATGTCTTTTTGAATACGATGCCACAAGCATAGCGCACCTATCTTTGGGAAGTTTTTCCCATTCCTTTTTTGCAGTACCTCTCAAACTCCATCAGGTTGGAAGAGATGCGTTGGTTTTCATCCTGGATGTCTCTGTCAATCGCTGCATTTATATTTTCCTCTATCCTGACTAGTGTCCAGTTTTCGCCGCTGAAAAGCATCCCCACAGCATGATGCTGCCACCACCATGTTTCACTGTAGGGATGGTATTGGCCTGGTGATGAGCGGTACCTGGTTTTCTCCAAAAATTACCCTTGGCATTCACGCCAAATAGTTTGATCTTAGTCTAATCAGACCAGTCTTTCAGGCGCATTTTGGCAAAATGTCTTCCGTCTGGCCACTACACCATACAGGTCTGATTGGTGAATTGCTGAAGAGATGGTTACCCTTTTGGAAGGTTCCCCTGCCTACACAGAGGAATGCTGTAGCTCTGACAGAGTGAACATTGGGTTCTTGGTTAGCTCTCTGACTACATGAAGATGAATGCAACAACGTGCAGAGACTAGGGATGTCCCGATTCGATATTTGGATCGGATCGGCTGCCGATATTTGCGTATCGGCAAGGCATGGAAAAATGCCGATCCAGATCCAGTTTAAAAAAAAAACTCCGGTCCGTGTTTTCCAACGCACCGATTTAAATAATACATTCCACTTTTCTGCTGCTCCCTAATTTCCGTTCCGCATTTTCCAGCACACCTTCAACACATCCACAGGTCTGTGAATTCTCACGTAGTTGCTTTTAGCTGCTGGCATTACACGACAGGCTCTTCACACTCTTTCCTGTGTCTCCCTCTCACAGACAGCAAGCGCACCTTCTTAACACGTCATACGTCACATACGTATACGTCCTCCCCGAGCAGAGAGGTAGCAGCATGGCTAACGTTAGCTGTGATGCTATCGCAGCCGTGTGACCAACGCTCCCTCTAAGGTGCGCGCCTGTGCAATTGCGCACTGTTTAAGCGTCCTTTGCGCATAGCAATTATATGCCACGCACAAAATCTAATAAAAAAATAAGCGCATAACAATTTTTGACACACGGACACGACAGAGAAAACAGTTTTCGTCATCATTGTTCAAATATTGCAACATCTGTCGAGACGCTTATCTCCATTCGGTGCCACACATCCACACCATCAAAATGCCGAAGCAAACATTTCCACATCAACACCGTATGAAAAAAATAGTGATTTTTTTTAGTTGTGATTTCCTTCTCTGCATGAAAGTTTAAAAGTAGCATATATTAATGCAGTATGAAGAAGAATGTTTTAATGTAGACATGCAAGCCTTGAAAGAAAATTTTGAAAATCAAGACTACATTTCCTGCAAATGGGTGCATTTCTACCCTATATTTTAACTTTAGATTTATTCTCATATCAAACTCTTTTGACTGTCTTTTTGACACTTACATCCGGCGCCCCCCTTCACACCCTGGATTATAAATAATGTAAATAATTCAATGTGATTATCTTGTGTGATGACTGTTATGATAGTATATATCTGATAGTATATATCTGTATCATGAATCAATTTAAGTGAACCCCGACTTAAACAAGTTGAAAAACTTATTCGGGTGTTACCATTTAGTGGTCAATTGTACGGAATATGTACTTCACTGTGCAACCTACTAATAAAAGTCTCAATCAATCAATCAAAACACATAGAATCATCATACTGCTGTGATTATATGCATCAAGTGTTCATTCAAGGCTGAGGCAAAATATCGAGATATATATTGTGTATCGCAATATGGCCTTAAAATATCGCAATATTAAAAAAAGGCCATATCGCCAAGCCCTAGTTCAATGATGCCATTTCTGTTTGTCATGTATAATTTTGTCTATTTTGTGTTTATCCTTGAATAAACAGGTCAGTTTCTTGTTACCAACCATTGTGTATTATTCAAACTCCCCTAATTCAGCTGGCTAGTTGTTATCAAGAGTACTAAAACCCTTTTCAACATGATTCTGACAACTAAGTAGGCTAAATAACTTTAAACTTTAATACATGCTCGGATAGGTCAGTATCGGTATCGGATCGGAAATGCAAAAACAATATCGGTATCGGATCGGAAGTGCAAAAACCTGGATCGGGACATCCCTAGCAGAGACATCCTGGATAAAAACAAAAACAATGCTTCCCATCCAACTTGATGGCGCTTGAGAAGTGCTGCAAATAAGAATGGGCGAAACTGCTTAAAGATAAGTGTGCCAAGCTTGTGGAATCGTATTTAAAAAAACTTGAGGCTGTAATTACTGCCAAAGTTGCATCAACAAAGAATTGAGCAAAGGCTGTGAATACTTATGTACATGTGATTTTTTTTATTCTTTAATAAATTTGCACAGTTTTAAAAAAACAAAACAACTTTTCACTTTGTCATTATAGGGCGTTGTGTGTAAAATTTTGAGGAAATTTTTTTTTTTTTTTTTTCCGTTTTGGAATAAGGCTGTAGCATAACAAAATGTGGAAAAAGTGAAACGCTGTGAATACTTTCTAAATGCACTGTAGATTTGTGACAAAATTGCTCAGCCCTACTTTCTGGTGTATTTTTGTACAAGATAGAAATTCCAGTTGTGAAGTAAACGTTATGCACTGAGGTAAATCTGCCATGACTGCACAAACAGGTTCCTGTCTTGGCGTGGTATGATTGAAGGCTAAAGCGCTCTAAAGCAATCAAATGGGTGTGTTTTGGAACTATCAAAAGACACAAAGATTTTACCGCTAACGCTTATAGACAGTCTCCTCTGGCTGAAAACACTACAGGCTGTAACTGATACTGTACTGATACACAGATAAATGTCAAGTGTTTACAGAGAACCTATTTTTTTAATTGCTTGGAAGGAGTATATGTTTCTCAGGGCCAGATTGTTTTCAATTTTATGTTTAGCAGGACTAATGAGTAGACAGTACTGAGAAATTAAATAATTGGATCGAAAAAGATTGCAAGTAAATAATACGAGGTTGAAATAAGGTAGACTGACTTTGTCCACGGTGGACCAAGCATTGTTTGCAATGGACGTTTCTTTGTTGACTTTCTCGATTAAGAAGTGCAATAAATTAAGCAGCAAAACACAATGTGTCTTGGCGGTTGGCAATTAAAGGGGAACATTATCACAATTTCAGAATGGTTAAAACCATTAAAAATCAGTTCCCAGTGGCTTATTATATTTTTCGAAGTTTTTTTCAAAATTTTACCCATCACGCAATATCCCTAAAAAAAGCTTCAAAGTGCCTGATTTTAACCATCGTTATAAACACCCGTCCATTTTTCTGTGACGTCACATAGTGAAGCCAACACAAACAAACATGGCGGAAAGAACAGCAAGCTATAGCGACATTAGCTCGGATTCAGACTCGGATTTCAGCGGCTTAAGCGATTGAACAGACTACAAATGTATTGAAACGGATGGTTGTAGTGTGGAGGCAGGTAGCGAAAACGAAATTGAAGAAGAAACTGAAGGTATTGAGCCATATCGGTTTGAACCGTATGCAAGCGAAAACGACACGACAGCCAGCGACACGGTAGAAAGCGGAGACGAATTCGGCGATCGCCTTCTAACCAACGATTGGTATGTGTTTGTTTGGCATTAAAGGAAACTAACAACTATGAACTAGGTTTACAGCATATGAAATACATTTGGCAACAACATGCACTTTGAGAGTGCAGACAGCCCAATTTTCATCAATTAATATATTCTGTAGACATACCCTCATGTCAGCAGGCCAGGGAAGCTAGGGTCGATATTCTTCTCTTGATCATCTTCGGGACGGTGTGAGCCAAGACATCCAGGGGGGTTTAGCTCGCTCGTCTGCGGGAACAAACTGCCGCCATTGCTTGCCGTGCTACCGAGGTCCTTTGTCCCTGAATTGCTCACACAATCCGGCAGATTCAATGGGGGTCTGGCGGCAGATTTCTTTGACTTTATCGTTGGAAATGCATCTGCTTTGAGTGTCGCAGGATATCCACACATTCTTGCCATCTTTCGTAGCATAGCTTTCGTCGGTAAAGTGTGCGGAACAAACGTCCAATTTCTTGCCACTTGCGCATCTTTGGGCCACTGGTGCAACTTGAATCCGTCCCTGTTGGTGTTGTTACACCCTCCGACAACACACCGACGAGGCATGATGTCTCCAAGGTACGGAAAACAGTCAAAAAAACGGAAAATAACAGAGCTGATTTGACTCGGTGTTTGAGAAAATGGCGGATTGCTTCCCGATGTGACGTCACGCTGTGACGTCATCGATTCGAGAGCGAATATTAGAAAGGCGTTTAATTCGCCAAAATTCACCCATTTAGAGTTCGGAAATCGGTTAAAAAAAATATATGGTCTTTTTTCTGCAACATCAAGGTATATATTGACGCTTACATAGGTCTGGTGATAATGTTCCCCTTTAATACTGCAATGTCATGATAATGGTGAAGATAACCTTCAAACAAGCAGTGTTTTCACTATTCAAGATAGTTTAAGACATCCTGAACCATTGGCTGAGATGGTGCAATTAATTGTACACATTACTGCAAACAAAGTTAAAATTACACCACAAAAATTCAGCAGTTCAACATTACAGAAAACCACCCTTTCAAATGGGCCTCACTTAATTAGCAAGCATCAATGCAAGCTAATTACCTTTTCAGCAGGCTGTGATAGCTCAGTAGTTATCCCAAACAGCAGCAGATTGTAAAAAGGTTTAATGGGTATACACCTATAATTGTAAATCAAGCAATGACGTAGTTTGGTGCTTAATTAACATTCGCACGGCAGAAAACAATGTTGCAACTGGTCCAACATTTAAGACACTTTTACAAAACAACGAAATGCCTTGTCCAGCTTTACTGACATATTTGTCATGTTTAGCTACTGAAGGTAGAAATACCAGGACAGGCAGGCAGATGATTTAAAGACCCGCTGTGTGGCGGTGCCTACAGAGCAAGGCGCATGAGCATACGAGCAATAACATCTTGGAGAGGAAGAATGGTAAAAAAACGACAATTTGTGCTGCCTGTATCATGATCGATTTTAAAGTGACTCACTCGATGGACAGTTGTCCAGCTGGCCGGGGACGTTTCCTGTTGATTTTGGGTAAGCAATCCATTTATGTCGAAACAGCCTCGCTCAAAGTTCTACAAACCCCGTTTCCATATGAGTTGGGAAATTGTGTTAGATGTAAATATAAACGGAATACAATGATTTGCAAATCATTTTCAACCCATATTCAGTTGAATATGCTACAAAGACAACATATTTGATGTTCAAACTAATAAACATTTTTTTTTTGCAAATAATCATTAACTTTAGAATTTGATGCCAGCAACACGTGACAAAGAAGTTGGGAAAGGTGGCAATAAATACTGATAAAGTTGAGGAATGCTCGTCAAACACTTATTTGGAACATCCCACAGGTGTGCAGGCTAATTGGGAACAGGTGGGTGGCATGATTGGGTATAAGAACAGCTTCCCAAAAAATGCTCAGTCTTTCACAAGAAAGGATGGGACGAGGTACACCCCTTTGTCCACAACTGCGTGAGCAAATAGTCAAACAGTTTAAGAACAACTTTTCTCAAAGTGCAATTGCAAGAAATTTAGGGATTTCAACATCTACGGTCCATAATATCATCAAAAGGTTCAGAGAATCTGGAGATATCACTCCACGTAAGCGGCATGGTCGGAAACCAACATTGAATGACCGTGACCTTGGATCCCTCAGACGGCACTGTATCAAAAACCGACATCAATCTCTAAAGGATATCACCACATGGGCTCAGGAACACTTCAGAAAACCACTGTCACTAAATACAGTTTGTCGCTACATCTAAAAGTGCAAGTTAAAGCTCTACTATGCAAAGCGAAAGCCATTTATCAACAACATCCAGAAATGCCCCTGGCTTCTCTGGGCCCGAGATCATCTAAGATGGACTCGTGCAAAGTGGAAAAGTGTTCTGTGGTCTGACGAGTCCACATTTCAAATTGTTTTTGGAAATATTCGACATTGTGTCATCCGGATCAAAGGGGAAGCGAACCATCCAGACTGTTATCGACGCAAAGTTCAAAAGCCAGCATCTGTGATGGTATGGGGGTGCATTAGTGCCCAAGGCATGGGTAACTTACACATCTGTGAAGGCACCATTAATGCTGAAAGGTACATACAGGTTTTGGAACAACATATGCTGCCATCTAAGCCCCGTCTTTTTCATGGACGCCCCTGCTTATTTCAGCAAGACAATGCCAAGCCACACTCAGCACGTGTTACAACAGCGTGGCTTCGTAAAAAAAGAGTGCGGGTACTCTCCTGGCCTGCCTGCCTGCCTGTAGTCCAGACCTGTCTCCCATCGAAAATGTGTGGCGCATTATGAAGCGTAAAATACGACAGCGGAAACCCTGGACTGTTGAACGACTGAAGCGCTACATAAAACAAGAATGGGAAATTATTCCACTTTCAAAGCTTCAACAACTAGTTTCCTCAGTTCCCAATCGTTCATTGAGTGTTGTTAAAAGGAAAGGCCATGTAACACAGTGGTGAACATGCCCTTTCCCAACTACTTTGGCACATGTTGCAGCCATGAAATTCTAAGTTAATTATTATTTGCAAAAAAAAAAAAAAAGTTTATGAGTTTGAACATCAAATATCTTGTCTTTGTAGTGCATTCAATTGAATATGGGTTTGCAAATCATTATATTCCGTTTATATTTACATCTAACACAATTTCCCAACTCATATGGAAACGGGGTTTGTATATTTATAGCGTCAAAATCGCTTTCATCCCCCTCTCCCGGCTTCTGTCTGCTCCAGCGCGTCACTCTTTCCTCGCTTCTGTAGTATATTTAGCTTCAAAAGTATAAGGTGGTAAATCTTAATTTTTTTCAAAAATAGTCGTCCTCGTTGTCTGTTACCAAGTTTGCCATGATTAGAAAACACTCGAGTTTGATACCGGAAGTAGGAACACACATGTTGCCGGAAGTCAGATGTGCGCTGCTATGGAAACAGAAATCAAGCGTGCTAATATTAGCACACTAATATTAGAATGCTAACAGGTGAAAGGCACGCATACTTTTAAGATGGCGCCAAGTAATGGCATCCATGACTATTAGGTTAAAAAGTAAGACATTTGATCAAATGCTAGCATAAACTGTTAGCATGCTGACATTAGCATACTAACAGGGGAACAACTAGCTTACAACCAAAAAGGCGGCATATAATGCAATTCATGAGCTTAACATGTTGATAATTGAATTGGTTGAGAAATGTGGGAAATGTGGAACTTGGAAAAATGGGAATTTTTCCAATGGGAATTTCCTGGTACTTAGGGCATTTTTGAAGGGGATAAATAGCATGATTGTCCTGAATGCGCTGAACTGGTTGGTTTGAATCGGTGAAGAAATGTGTTGGTAGTGATCATTTATAATTGAGTAATTGTGTTACAGAATTCCAGGAATTAGAGAATTACCAAGAAAACCGGAATTTGGTTTGGACCTTGGGAAAGTGCTAGTTTGAATGTCCAGGATGCTTTGCCCAAACACTTTAAGGATAAAACAACTTAGAGTAGCAACTTGTGGATGACAGAGCAGACAGTGGACAATAAGTAAACTATTGGTGGTGTTTCTTTCCATAAATATAATTAATTATTATTAATATTAGTGATAATTAATTCCATACTTGCCAACCTTGAGACCTCCGATTTCGGGAAGTGGGGGGAGTGGGGTGGGGGTGGGCGTGGTGTATATATATATATATATATATATAATAAATACTTGAATTTCAGTGTTCATTTATTTACACATATACACACACATAACACTCATCTACTCATGGTTGAGTTAAGGGTTGAATTGTCCATCCTTGTTCTATTCTCTGTCACTATTTTTCGAATCATGCTGAACACCCTCTCTGATGATGCATTGCTGTGTGGCACGCACAAAAGTGCTTTCATCAAATGCACTAGATGGCAGTATTGTCCTGTTTAAAAGTGTCACAATATTGCTGTTTACGGCAGACGAACTGCTTTACGGTATACAAAAACGTGACTGCTGTTGTTTTGTGTTGTTGCCGCACTGGGAGGACGTTAATGAAACTGCCTAACAATAAACCCACATAAGAAACCAAGAACTCGCCCTCCATCATTCTACAGTTATAACGTGATTGGGCAGGTATGCTGTTTATATTGTGGGTTAGCGGACTCAGGTCCTCATGGACCTGAGTCCGCCTGAATTTTGGGAGAAAATTTGTCCCGGGAGGTTTTCGGGAGAGGCGCTGAATTTCGGGAGTCTCCCGGAAAATCCGGGAGGGTTGGCAAGTATGATTAATTCAAACAGTACAGTAAATTTGACAATGAGCCATATACAAGTATGCAAATGGTTCAATATGTTACCGCATATGTCAGCTGCCAAATTTGTAACCCGTTTAAAAATAATTCTGTTTTTTTATATGCCAACTGATATATTGTTATATATAACATTATCGCAGGAAGCTGCAATCTATATTGCGATATAGATTTTAGGACATATTGCCCATCCCTAATCATTGATTTACATTTTTTGTTGAAAGCATGTGCTTTTGGCATAACGGTTAAAATGAACACTTAGAAACATTGATAAAATCACAAGTTGTTTTAATGTTACTTAAAAAAAAAAAAAGCCTCAAAAAATTCTAAAGAAGCCGCCGGAAATTCTGGCCTTTTAGGATGCAGCAATCACAAACATTTTTTGTAAAATGTGTGGACTGACTGACAGAAAGAACGACAAACAAAACACCAGCAAATACATGACCTCCCTGGCAAAGGTAGCGTATTTTCTCGGACCATAGGGTGCACCGGATTATAAGGCGCACTGCCGATGAACGGGTCAAGTCAGGTCTATCTTCATACAAAAGGCGCACCGGATTACAGGACGCATTAAAGGGGTCATTATATTGTTTTCTTCTTCTAAAATTAGAACACTTCCTTGTGGTCTACATAACATGTAATGGTGGTTCTTTGTTCAAAATGTTGCATAGATTATGTTTTACAGATCATCTTCAAGCCGCTTTCTGACAGTCGCTTCAGGATGCGCCGTTTTGTGGGCGGTCTTATTTGCGTGGCTCATCTTCGGCAGCATCTTTTCTCCGTCATCTTTGTTGTAGCGGTGTAGCGTGCAAGAACGGGAGTGGAAGAAGTGTCAAAAGATGGAGCTAACTGTTTTAATGACATTCAGACTTTACTTCAATCAGTAAAGGAGCAGCCCGGAAACAACAAGGCCTTGGGTGAATTAGGTAAACTCACTACACCGGTATGTTTTAGCGCTTTCATTGCGAGTTGACTGACAGATATAAGTAAGAACTTTACACTACTTTATATTAGAAACGGCAACAGCGGAGGATGAATGTCCCATAACAAGAAGATAGCGAAAAAGAAGATGCTTATCAACTACGGTGTTGGCACAGACTACAAAGGCGGATGCGCACACATTTTCAGGACTTATGCAGATCCCAAATACAGATCAGCGGGTAACAGAAAGTAAGAAAAGTTACTTTTACATAATATTGCGATACAAAACGCCAGATAATATGTCTTACCTTATACACACCATAATAATACTTGTATGTTGAAGCACAGTACAATCCATCATGCGGTGCGGCTTCATAGCTTACCAAAGTCGTACTAAAACATTTTGATATATTTTTGAGCGTCGTGATGATCTATATTTTCAATGCAACATATAACATTTTGGTGTTGTTTACCGTATTTTTCGGACTATAAGTCGCAGTTTTGGTGCGACTTATACTCAGGAGCGACTTATGTGTGAAATTATTAACACATTACCGTAAAATATCAAATAATATTATTTAGCTCATTCACATAAGAGACTAGACGTATAAGATTTCATGGGATTTAGCGATTCGGAGTGACAGATTGTTTGGTAAACGTATAGCATGTTCTATATGTTATAGTTATTTGAATGACTCTTACCATAATATGTTACGTTAACATACCAGGCACGTTTTCAGTTGGTTATTTATGCGTCATATAACGTACACTTATTCAGCCTGTTGTTCACTATTCTTTATTTATTTATTTTAAATTGCCTTTCACATGTCTATTCTTGGTGTTGGGTTTTATCAAATAAATTTCCCCCAAAAATGCGACTTATACTCCAGTGCGACTTATATGTTTTTTTCCTTCTTTATTATGCATTTTCGGCCGGTGCGACCTATACTCCGAAGCGACTTATAGTCCGAAAAATACGCTACTTGAGTCATATTGCAGTCTACACATATCTCTTATGTGTGACTGCCATCTACTGGTCACACTTATCATTTCACGATGTATCAAATAAAATAGCTTCGAAGTCGGTAAGCACAACCAAAATTATTCCGTACATTAGGATTTTAAGTGCGCCTTATAGTCCGAAAAATACAGTAATTAATGTGTTTGTTTAGTTGGTCTGTCGCTTCCAAACAACTCACTGCACAATGAAAAAAAACCTCTCTTGCCAGTTATCCATTCTCTTTGTCTCTGTGGGTGGAGGTACGGCCTGGGCCGGAGCTGCTAGCACACATGCACACACACACACATACAGAAGTTTAGCCTTGTAACTCAAACGTAAGGTAAAGTAGTATGATCCGGATCAACCACAAAATAAATAACTAATTTCATCAAAATTTGCCAAAAACGTACTGCGTTATGTTACTAACAGACAGACAAACACCATACTATCATTATTTATGAAGCCCTTTAAAAACAACCACAGTTGAAAAACAAAGGACTGTACACCACAAACAAGATAAAATATGGAAAAGCAAAGGCAAAAGAGACTGAAAAACAGCACAGTAGACATTATGTGCAGCCCAGTAAAGGACAGAGAAATTACTAGATGACAAACAGGAACAGAACACGTGTTCTCCTCTGGCTTCTGTCTGTCCTACCTGCTCAGTGGCCTTGTGGTTAGAGTGTCTGCCCTGAGATCGGCTGTGTGTTCAAACCCCGGCTGAGTCATACCAAAGACTATAAAAATGGGACCAATTACCTCCCTGCTTGGCACTCAGCATCAAGGGTTGGAATTGGGGGTTAAATCATCACCAAAATGATTCACGGGCGCGGCCACCGCTGCTGCTCACTGATCTCCTCACCTCCCAGGGGGTGAGGGTGATGGGTTAAATCAATTTTAAAACTGCTCAAATTATGTTTAGGGCATCCCAAAACTCTCTACCATCCAATATACAAAACCTATTCCAGGATAGAGATGCTCACCATAGTTACAGTCTAAGAGGAAACAACAAATTATATTTTCCTAAATTTAGAACAACTTTAAAAATCGATGTGCATTTCAGTGCGTGGAACAACTTAGGGGACAAGTTAAAAACCTGTTCTAACATGATTCAATTTAAAAGACTGTTTAAAAAACAAGTACTGAAGAAGTACGAGGAGGAAAGAGAGTGATGCCCTCAGCACAGAGCGATGAGAGAGAGGTGTATGGTCAGAGAGTGTTTGGGCCTGTGTGTGTGTGTGTGTTTTGTCTCGTCTTGTCTTGTCTCATAGTAACAGTGATACTATTGTATTGTTAGTGTACAGGAGCTTTTATTGTTTTTGTTTGTATAGTATTGTTCTTGTATTATATTGTTTATGTTAAATGTGGAATGAGTGAGAGGGGTTGGGATATTATAAGCATCTGCTTCATCCAACCCCTTTTCAAGCCTTGCATAAATGTCCCTGCCAAAATGTAAAAAAAAATAAATAAAAGTGTGTTGTTGTACTGTGCAGGTTTGAAATAAATAATTCAATCAATCAAAAAAATACAGACGATAATCTCACCACACCTAGTGTTTGTGACAATCATTGGTAGTTTAACTTTAACGTCGGAAAAGAACACCTACTCTACCAAATGACTCACATAAATGGAAATACCCCTTACTTATAGAGCTCCAAACAAAGTTAATTGAACAAAATTACCTACATTCATACCGAATTCGTAAAGCTACAAGCTGATGCAATGTTATTGAAAAAAAAAAACCCTCGGACACTGTAACTTTTATGCAACGTTTTAGAAAAGCTGCCATGAAAGCAGGCATTTTAGGCCACAACACGAACAAAAAAAAGCATGTGCTATCCTGTAGGGATCGATACACAGCGTGAAGCAAATTAGAATTTGTCTATAATGGACTCTAAGAAAAGGCCCAGAACAAAATATGCACCTTCCTGTTGTTAAAGGAAAACTGGCTGTGATCAGAGGACACCGACCACTACTGTACATACTAAACCAAAGACCTGTTAGGTAAGGCACTTGTGTCTTCTATTTACACACCAACCGCAGCATGTCATTAAAATGCCTGAAAAGTAAGTCTGCACTCAGTGGTATTTTAACTTAGGCCTGGGCTGACAAGTTTTGCTCGACGATAAATCCCTCCATGTATTCATTTTCCACCGCTTGTCCCTCTCGGGGTGGCGGGGGTAGCTGGAGCCTAACCTACAAATTATTGCCGATAAACGATTTTACTGTCAATAGTATTTTGCGACCAAATTAACCACTGATAATAATAATAATGCAAGCATACCCTTTCAAATGCAATAAACGTGTATTTCTCGTGTATTTTAACATTGTAATTGGACTGTAAACGTTTAAATCTCCAAGTTAAATAAACAAAATAAATATCCATCCATCCATCCATCCATTTTCTACCGCTTATTCCCTTCGGGGTCGCGGGGGGCGCTGGAGCCTATCTCAGCTACAATCGGGCGAAAGGCGGGGTACACCCTGGACAAGTCGCCACCTCATCGCAGGGCCAACACAGATAGACAGACAACATTCACACTTATATAATAAAATATAATAATTATATAGTGATAAAACATGTGGGTAAAATAAAATATACTTAAATAGTCTTTGCAAAATGTTGCACTTGAATAAAAATCACAATCAAAACCGACAAAATAGGTTCGGTCTATGTTAAGGATGGGACTGAAGACCCTCAAAAATACATAACCCAAGCAATAAATAAAATGGCTAAATAAAGTATTGATAAACAACGTTGCACTTTTATTTTGAAGTAGGCCTAGGTAGGGTTGTACATTACTTAACTGACAATCAAGTTTGCACTTTTTTGTTAAAAACGGTCCCGAGTAACAAAATAAACACTACATAAGCAGATGTATTAACAGGACGTATGCAAAATAACTTTAGTCTGGCAGATTCCAAACAAGGAAGGCCATCATGGCATGACAACATGACAAATGTCTGTCAAACAGTTGCAGCTTTTTTCAAAAAGCTAGTTTAACGGCGATGTAGTGATTTCAAATAGGGCTGGGTGATATGGCCTTTTATTAATATCTCAATATTTTTAGGCCATGTCACGATACACAATATATATCTCGATAGTTTGCCTTAGCCTTGAATGAACACTTGATGCATATAATCACAGCAGTATGATGATTCTATGAGTCTACATTAAAACATTGTTGTTGATACTGCATTAATATATGCTCATTTTAAAGGCCTACTGAAATGTAATTTTCTTATTTAAACAGGGATAGCAGGTCCATTCTATGTGTCATACTTGATCATTTCGCGATATTGCCATATTTTTGCTGAAAGGATTTAGTAGAGAACATCGGCGATAAAGTTCGCAACTTTTGGTCGCTGATAAAAAAGCCTTGCCTGTACCGGAAGTAGCAGACGATATGCGCGTGACGTCACAGGTTGTGGAGCTCCTCACATCTGCACATTGTTTACAATCATGGCCACCAGCAGCGAGAACGATTCGGACCGAGAAAGCGACGATTTCCCCATTAATTTGAGCGAGGATGAAAGATTTGTGGATGAGGAAAGTGAGAGTGAAGGACTAGAGGGCAGTGGGAGCGATTCAGATAGGGAAGATGCTGTGAGAGGCGGGTGGGACCTGATATTCAGCTGGGAATGACTAAAACAGTAAATAAACACAAGACATATATATACCGTATTTTCCGCACTATAAGGCGCACCTAAAAACCACAATTTTTCTCAAAAGCTGACAGTGCGCCTAATAACCCGGTGCGCTTTATTACGATTCATTTTCATAAAGTTTCGGTCTCGCAACTTCGGTAAACAGCCGCCATCTTTTTTCCCGGTAGAACAGGAAGCGCTTCTTCTTCTACGCAAGCAACCGCCAAGGAAAGCACTCGCCCCCATAGAACAGGAAGCGCTTCACCCGCCCCCATAGAACAGGAAGCGCTTCACCCGCCCCCGGAAGAAGAAGAAAAAACGCGCGGATATCACCGTACGTTTCATTTCCTGTTTACATCTGTAAAGACCACAAAATGGCTCCTACAAAACGATCCGGTTCATAAAAAGACGCAATCTCTCCATCCGCACACGGATTACTACCGTATTTCACAGCAACTGAACCGCACTGTGGAACGGGAGCACGTACGGTGAATATTCGCTCCACAGGGAATGAGAAGTCATCCTTCACTGTGGTTCTAGCTTGCCATGCTAACTTCCACCCATCCAAAAGAGACCTTTCCAGCCGGCGTCATCATAAAAGCTAACTCGAAGGGATGGATGGATGAAGAAAAGATGAGCGAGTGGTTAAGGGAAGTTTACGCGAAAAGGCCGGGTGGCTTTTTTCACACAGCTCCGAAGGCGAACACACCTTCACTAAGACGGGCAGATAGCGCCGGTCGACATACGCCAACATCTGCCAGTGGATCGTAAATGCCTGGGCAGATAGTTTCGGTCACAACTGTGGTCCGACCTTTCCGGAAGGCAGGATTCACAGAACTGCTGCACAACAGTGACACTGACTCCGGTGACTTCGACGAGACGGAACCGGCCATTTTGGATCCCGTATTCGCCCAACTTTTCAATTCGGACACCGAAGACGAAGAATTCGAAGGATTTACGAATGAAGAATAACTTCAGAAGGTGAGCGCTATGTTTATTTTGTGTGTTGTGACATTAACGTTCGAGCAACATTATGTTGCTATTGTTCTACACCATTTTGAATTTTACTATGTTTGTGATTGCACATTTGCGTACATTTTGGGACAGAGTTGTTAGAACGCTGGTTTTCAATATATTATTAAAGTTTGACTGAACTATCTGACTGTTTTTTTGACATTCACTTTAGCGCAGCGTTTTTTTGACATTCACTTTAGCGCAGCGTAGGCGCGGCTTTTAGTCCGGGGCGGCTTATTGGTGGACAAAATTATGAAATATGTAATTCATAGAAGGTGCGGCTAATAATCCGGTGCGCCTTATAGTGCGGAAAATACGGTACTCTATTAGCCACAACACAACCAGGCTTATATTTAATATGCCACAAATTAATCCCGCATAACAAACACTTCCCCCCTCCCGTCCATATAACCCGCCAATACAACTCAAACACCTGCACAACACACTCAATCCCACAGCCCAAAGTACCGTTCACCTCCCCAAAGTTCATACAGCACATATATTTCCCCAAAGTCCCCAAAGTTACGTACGTGACATGCACATAGCGGCACGCACGTACGGGCAAGCGATCAAATGTTTGGAAGCCGCAGCTGCATGCGTACTCACGGTACCGCGTCTGCATATCCAACTCAAAGTCCTCCTGGTAAGAGTCTCTGTTGTCCCAGTTCTCCACAGGCCAATGGTAAAGCTTGACTGTCATCTTTCGGGAATGTAAACAATGAAACACCGGCTGTGTTATCCGGCACAACAGTCAGGGGGTGCATTCTACGGCGGGGGTGCGTTATCCGGCACAACACATGCCGCAATACACCGCTTCCCAACTACAGCTTTCTTCTTTGCTGTCTCCATTGTTCATTGAACAAATTGCAAAAGATTCACCAAAACAGATGTCCAGAATACTGTGGAATTTTGCGATGAAAACAGACGACTTAATAGTTGGTCACCATGCTGTCCCAAAATGTCCTCTACAATCCGTGACATCACGCGCAGGCGTCATCATACCGAGACGTTTTCAGCAGGATATTTCGCGCGGAATTTAAAATTGCACTTTAGTAAGCTAACCCGGCCGTATTGGCTTGTGTTGCAATGTTAAGATTTCATCATTGACATATAAACTATCAGACTGCGTGGTCGGTAGTAGTGAGTTTCAGTAGGCCTTTAAACTTTCATGCAGAGAGGGAAACCACAACTAAGTCAATTTACCAAAACTGCATTTATTAAACAGTTATTAAGCAGTGGCACAAACATTCATGTAACTTCAAAACAGAACGTGCAAGATTGTCAGAGACATTTTAAAACAAGCTATGAGTGCACTTTTGTGGATGTCACTAAGACTTATCAAAACAACACTAAATTAAAGTCAACTTTTCGTACAGAATGCCACTACAATAGTTTAAAACAAACAAAGTGCACTTTTGTGCATGATGTCACACAAGATATTTCAATAACTGTTAAATAAAAAATAGATGCATAATAGGAAATCAAATAGTGTATGTCCTTCGCTATGTGGTAGGTTCCTGCGGACGTTATCTCCTTCTGTTGTTGACTATTTTTTTTTCATACGGGGATGATGTGGAAATGGTTGCTTGGGCATTTTGTGTGTGTGGCACCGAACGGAGATGTTGACATGCGGAGTTTCAAGCACTCTTCATTCTCTAGCGCATGGGTGTCAAATGAGGCAATATCAAGTTAAGATTAGAGCTGGCCCGCCAGTATTATAGAGCGGCGGTGCCGCTGTAACACCGCATTCACCGCTAATACTCATACTTGCCAACCCTCCCGATTTTCCCGAAGTTCAGCGCCCCTCCCGAAAATCTCCCGGGGCAACCATTCTTCTGAATTTCTCCCGATTTCCACCCGGATGACAATATTGGGGGCATGCCTTAAAGGCACTGCCTTTAGTGTCCTCTACAACCGGTCATCACGTCCCCTTTTCCCCCATACAAACAGCGTGCCGGCCCAGTCACATAATATATGCGGCTTACACACACACATAAGTGAATGCAACGCATACTTGGTCAACAGCCATACAGGTCACACTGAGGGTGGCCGTATAAACAACTTTAACACTGTTACAAATATGCGCCACACTGTGAACCCACACCAAACAAGAATGACAAACACATTTCGGGAGAACATCCGCACCGTGACACAACATAACAAATACCCAGAACCCCTTGCAGCACTAACTCTTCCGGGATGCTACAATATACACCCCTCGCATCCCACCTCAACCCCGCCGCCCCAACCTTCTCATGCTCTCTCAAGCATGTCCCAAATTCCAAGCTGCTGTTTTGAGGCATGTTAAAAAAATAATGCACTTTGTGACTTCAATAATAAATATGGCAGTGCCATGTTGGCATTTTTTTCCATAACTTGAGTTGATTTATTTTGGAAAACCTTGTTACATTGTTTAATGCATCCAGCGGGGCATCACAACAAAATTAGGCATAATAATGTGTTAATTCCACCACTGAATATATCGGTATCGGTTGATATCGGAATCGGTAATAAAGAGTTGGACAATATCGGAATATCGGACATCGGCAAAAAAGCCATTATCGGACATCTCTAGTTAATACTAATCAATAAAAACAGATTTGTTTTAAATGTATAAATACATTCGTTGAGCCTTTTTAAAGAAAAACATATAGCAAATTATGCAAATTACTTTTGACCACGCCCCCAACGCCACAGTTATCTTGTCAATTTGTTAAGCATTTTTAACGTTTTCCTTATTTGTGTATTTTTATTTTAAGAGGTTATTGTAAAGTGTTTAAATATAATTTTGAAATACGTTTACATTTAATGTTTTTCATTGCTATTTATTTTCCTGGCTGCCTGCTTTGATAGCTGCAGGGATAATATGATATTATTAGGGCTGCAACTAACGAATAATTTGATAATCGATTAATCTGTCGATTATTACTTCGATTAATCGATTAATAACCGGATAAAAGAGACAAACTACGTTTCTATCCTTTCCAGTATTTTATTGAAAAAAACCCAGCATACTGGCACCATACTTATTTTGATTATTGTTTCTCAGCTGTTTGTACATGTTGCAGTTTATAAATAAAGGTTTATATTTTTTTTTTTAAAGAAATAAATAAATTTAAAAAAATGCCTCTGCGCATGCGCATAGCATAGATCCAACGAATCGATGACTAAATTAATCGCCAACTATTTAAAAAAATGATTTTAATCGATTAGTTGTTGCAGCCCTAGATATAATATGAGGAAGGTTACATTTAAAATAAAAATGTTTAAACGTAATATATTTTTATCCTTGTTATTTTTGATAGGTCAAACAATTTTAATAGTTATCGACAGACTGATACAAAACAGTTATATCATGATACAGTTTTTAGCCACATTGCCCAGTCCTAGATTCAATCCGATATTGATATCAGCTATCAGTCGAATATCATTCAAAGAGCATATCGGAATTTATGGGTATGGTGCATAAGTGTTGGCATTTCCTGTATGGGCGCTACTCTTCTGTTCGGCGTCGCTGCTTAATCCTTTCTCATACTACACACTAAACTGAGGTAGCAGCCTGCCTACACACATGAGGCATTCGGCGTGGAAGCAGACATTTAGTCAGACAAAAGTGCAATGCAGTCCAGACAAACGTGCTGTGCATGTCTGAAGAGGACTGTGTCAATTAAAACGCACGGGCAGGCAAAGTGCCGGAAAAAAACTAAACTTTGTTTTTTTTGGTGAACAAAATAGCAGATGACACTAAATCAATCTAGCTTCCTCAAAAGGAAGAGCATTTTGTGATGATGATATGTTTGGAAGGATGCAAATCATACATCTATTTTTCACACAACTCTGTCTCTGTTAGCTATCCAAATAAAAAGCTAACTATCTTACAGAGGAGAGTTGGAGATAGCATCCTTCGACAAGCCTCCACTTTAAATGCTACCACATAACACACATTGCCGTTAAAAGCAATGTCTTCTTTGCAAATTGAGCCAGTCTTGGACGTGTAAATGCATTTTTATCTTCCTGTTGCTCGGTGACTACCATCTTAGTCTCAATCCGGTGACCGATGACGTCCTATTATTGACAAATGAATTCCTTGGCGACAAACTTTATTAACGCTTTTTGTCGACAACATCAACAAAATTGTTGGACCCCTAATAGTTACTTTGATTTTAAACAAGTTGTACTTCTCAATGTTTCACGGAAAAAATGAGGCGCATCCTTGGGACTGGTGTAGAGTACGTTTACTACATTCTTTCAGATTTGACTGTGTCAGGGACACATAACGCATACCCAGCAACTTGACCTGACGAGTCATCGATTATCTCAACGATTGGTCGACTAGTCAGATTATGAAGCTTAAACCTACTCGGTGGCTCTAATGTGGCCATCTACTTTTAGATTCATCTTACGATATTGTAGGCATGTCCTAACTAACAAAGATTACTAATTCATTCAGAAATATGTATTTATACTAGAGCTGTCCGATATTATTGGTCTGCCAATATTATCGGCCGATAAATGCTTTAAAATGTACAAACCCGTTTCCATATGAGTTGGGAAATTGTGTTAGATGTAAATATAAACGGAATGATTTGCAAATCATTTTCAACCCATATTCAGTTGAATATGCTACAAAGACAACATATTTGATGTTCAAACTGATACATTTTTTTTTTTGTGCAAATAATCATTAACTTTAGAATTTGATGCCAGCAACACGTGACAAAGAAGTTGGGAAAGGTGGCAATAAATACTGATTAAGTTGAGGAATGCTCATCAAACACTTATTTGGAACATCCCACAGGTGTGCAGGCTAATTGGGAACAGGTGGGTGCCATGATTGGGTATAAAAAAGGCTTCCCAAAAAAATGCTCAGTCTTTCACAACATAGAATGGGGCGAGTTACACCCCTTTGTCCACAACTGCGTGAAGAAATAGTCAAACGGTTTAAGAACAACGTTTCTCAAAGTGCAATTGCAAGAAATTTAGGGATTTCAACATCTGCGGTCCATAATATCATCAAAAGGTTCAGAGAATCTGGAGAAATCACTCCACGTAAGCGGCATGGCCAGAAACCAACATTGAATGACCGTGACCTTCGATCCCTCAGGGGGTACTGCATCAAAAAAGCAACATCAATGTGTAAAGGATATCACCACATGGGCTCAGGAATACTTTAGAAAACCAGTCAGTAACTACAGTTGTTCGCTACATCTATAAGTGCAAGTTAAAACTCTACTATGGAAAGCGAAAGCCATTTATCAACAACACCCAGAAACGCCGCCGGCTTCGCTGGGCCCGAGCTCATCTAAGATGGACTGATGCAAAGTGGAAAACTGTTCTGTTGTCTGACGAAACCACATTTCCAAATTGCTTTGGAAACTGTGGACGTTGTGTCCTCCGGAACAAAGAGGAAAAGAACCATGCGGATTGTTCTAGGCGCAAAGTTCAAGAGCAAGCATCTGTGATAGAATGGGGGTGTATTAATGCCCAAGGCATGGGTAACTTACACATCTGTGAAGGCACCATTAATGCTGAAAAGGTACATATAGGTTTTGGAGCAACATATGTTGCCATCCAAGCAACGTTACCATGGACGCCCATGCTTATTTCAGCAAGACAATGCCAAGCCACGTGTTACATCAACGTGGCTTCATAGTAAAAGAGTGCGGGTACTAGACTGGGCTGCCTGTAGTCCAGACCTGTCTCCCATTGAAAATGAGTGGCACAATATGAAGCCTAAAATACCACAACCAAGCTGTACATCAAGCAAGAATTGGAAATAATTCCACCTGATAAGCTTCAAAAATTGGTCTCTTCAGTTCCCAAACGTTTACTGAGTGTTGTTAAAAGGAAAGGCCATGTAACACAGTGGTAAAAATGCCCCTTTGCCAACTTTTTTTTGCAATGTGTTGCTGCCATTAAATTCTAAGTTAATGATTATTTAAAAAAAAGAAAAAAAGAAAAAAAAAGAAGTTACTCAGTTCGAACATTAAATATCTTGTATTTGCAGTCTATTCAATTGAATATAGGTTGAAAAGGATTTGCATATCATTGTATCACGTTTTTATTTCCGAATTACACAACATGCCAACTTCACTGGTTTTAAGGTTTGTATAATTATAGTTTTAATTGAGCACAATTTTAGCTTTAGGGCGTAATCACTCTTCAATAATAGTACTGCGTACTTCAAAGCTCCTGGCATATTTGGTTAGCGTGAGTGCTCTGATATGTGCGCATTCGAGGCATGATTTGAAAGGGTGGGTCAGGATTTGCATTCACTCTCATACATGGCCACAATGAATCATAGCATCCAATTACCACGCACAGGTACAAAAACAAAACACCAAAAGTCAAAACAATCCAATCCATGACACACCCATGTTTGCATTATAAAAGACATGCTTAATGCAACTGCTGCTCTTACAAGTAATAACTGCCACTTAGTCTGGTTTATACTCTCCTGTCACGTAATTTGCTTAAGCAATGTTGTCTTGCCCCCTCCCCCTGGGTACCTTCCCGCAAGCCTTGCGTGCACCAACCTTCCAAAAATCCTAGCTTTGCGTCGGTGGCAACGGGGACCGCAGAGCTGTGATTGGTCTGCATTTGATGAGGAAGATCACCAAGCAACGGAGAGCAGACGTTGTGATGAAATGCACAAATTATTGCATGAAATAAAGCAAAGGTGATTAAACATTTGCATGAAAACTGATAGTGTAATTTATATACCGTATTTTTCGGACTATAAGTCCGTTTTTTTTCATAGTTTGGCTGGGCTCCAGTGCGACTTATATATGTTTTTTTCCTTCTTTATTATGCATTTTCGGCAGGTGCGACTTATACTCCGGTGCGACTTATACTCCGAAAAATACGGTATAGCCAACGACAGCTGCGGTTGCTCTTTCCGGAGACACTGCCCCTTAGTGTTTTGGAAGACAATTACAAGTCTAGCGCCACCCAACTATAAATCAAACAAGGTGCCGTCAGTGGGAACGCAAGCTATGTAAAGTGAGAGTATATTTCAACGACACCAAACGTCTTTTCGCGTTGTTTTGCCCATTTACTTGTCGGAATACCTCTGCAGACTTTATCTGTCCAGGTGAGATGGATGATTTATAATCTACAATAAACTTACAGGGAGCAGACAACTCAATGATGTAAAAAAAAGGACACACGGTAGTGATCACAGCGCCACTATAAATAGCTCATCTGTGTTAGCTCTTATAATAACAATATCACAAATACTTGGTTAAAGGGGAACATTATCACCAGACCTATGTAAGCGTCAATATATACCTTGAT